>NC_137127.1:6380700-6623200 GCF_949319135.1 Squalius cephalus | reverse complement strand
CTACTGTTGTACAGGACAAATGGCTTCCTATAAATGGATCCTGTCCATTGTCTTTGCACATAGTGTCTAAAATGCAACAACTAAGGAAGAAATGACTATATAGAAACATGAAAAGTAAATGGATGATTGACCAGAGGTGTTGTGGCCATTTTTAATATAACTGTGAACTGCTTTGCAGCTATAAGTCACCATTTATACCTCCTGAGAGCACCTTCACTTTATTTTTAAGAGCTGAATTGAGGCTATCTCCTTTCAAGACTATCACTGGAGATAGATATAAAACCAGGACCGCCTGTAGACGGATGAACAATGTTTTCAGATAGACTCTGGAACTTTATGATTTATTCAAATGTTCCTATGTCAAGTTTATATGACTGAGGAACCATGAGAGAGGGAGTTTCTTAAGGATTCCTCAAGCATCTGTGATGTATGTGTCTCAGCTGTGTAGAAATGCAGCTCTTTTTTGTCACTGAGAGGCTTTTTATAGTGGATTGTTCTGCTTTTATGAATATGGCCATAAATATGCAACACCAGTGCACCAATCTTGGTTGTATATGGGCAAACTATTAGCATCATTTTCAGTGCAGATTTGTTTTTATCTCAAATGTGTCTCCTAGAAGAGCGAAAATCATGAACTTTATTGTCACAGTAAAGCCATTTACTACTGACCTTTCAGACTGTTCATGTGTCATATCTCTCTAGATCCCTGCAACTTCACACAACTGGGCTAATATTTTTGTGAGCATAAGAGATTTCTTTCAAAAACATTAAAAAGTCTTACCAACTCCAAAATTTAAATGGTATATATATATATATACACACACAGAGATACTCACACAACATACATATCGAAATGTATGTTCATTTAAAATAACATAAATCAATAAATGTAGCTGTCTAAACCTTTACTCCATTCACAAGAACTAGTAATCATTATTCTGTGGAAATTGCTCATGCTAACGGCAAGACTGACTCAAACATGAACACAGTACTTGTTTAGATGTTTATGAAGAGTTACCACAGATAGTGGTCATAAATGATAAGATGATAAGAGGGGTTTATATTATAGAAACAATGCGGATTGTAGTGTATTAGAGTATTAGAGAGAGAGCTTAGCAGAATATGTTTATAAGGATAAGTATTTTAGGTGTTTTTGTTGTGTTTTGTTATTTATTTTTGTAAAATAAACATGTAAATAGCAGTAGCAACTTATTTGACTCATTTTACTGTCCAAAGACAGAGTCCAGTGCTTCATATCTTAAACTGTTTCCCTGACCAAAGAGCCCTATGACCATTATTGCAGTACGATAACGCAGCAGTCACTGCAATTCCAGCATGATTGTCTCAATAAAACACTGCATAGCATGTGTCTTAATATCTATTGTAGATCTATCTATCGCGTCATTGGATGTAACTTCCAAAAATGATTAGAACATTTATGTAAGACAGGACAACACAAATTGAATTAAATTTAAAGCTTTTACATAAAAACAAACCATAAAAATAAAATACTTACACATACATTGTTCTCTAACACATTGTTATATCTATAAAGAAATTATGTTTGAATAGGTAAACGATCAAATATACTGTGTCCATAAAATGCTGGGTTGTTTCAACCCATGGTTGGGTCAAATATGGACAAACCCAATCGTTGGTTTACATTTTTATATTAGAATTTTTAAACCCAATGCTTGCGTTTGTCCATATTTGACCCAAACATGGGTTAAAACAACCCAGCATTTTTGTAGAGTGACAGTATATCAACTGAACATACATTTTAAAATGTGGGAATTTAATAAATATAGTCATTATATTCAGTTGAGATGTGTTTTCTGCATTGTTGTATTGTTACCTCTTGGCCAAACTAAATGCACACAGTTGCCTGATAGAGATCACAGCAGTTAGCTAAATAAATTGTAGCATTTTTCACTCCACTCCAGGACCCCTCGAAAGAAATTGTTCCATTGTTGATAGTGCTGCAAAGAAAAAAAAATGATATCGAAGCCATCTAAGTAAATGCAACATGCTACAATGCAACAATATTCTCTGTCCTTACCTTTTAAAAAGTTCACTACAGCAAGTGTCAATGTTGGGCACTGTGGTATTGAAGGCTGTGTTTTGAAACAGATCCACGCAGTCCAGTGGAGGGACGAAAAGGATACCTACAGGTAGAACAATGATAATGATAACAATCTTAAGTCAATACTAGATTGTACTTGCTTTGGCTTAGTGGTTAAGATCTGTGCTGGTAACTTTACTGCTGGAAAAATTGGCTTTTTAATCAAATTTGGCAGCCTATACAGTAGAAAGGCGGAAATTCAATTAAATTGGTGCTACCTGACTACAGAAAACAGAGATAAAAGGCTGTTGTCTTCCCTTTTGCCAAATAGGTAGGAAAACTTAAACACCCATAATGCATTGGGCATAATGGAAGGAGAGAAAGCTCTCAGATTTCATAAAAAAGTGTTCTGAAGATAAACGAAAGTCAGTACGGGTTTGGAATGATATGAGGGTGATTTTTGGGTGAACTATCCCTTTAAGCCGTTCTTTTACATCGTTGCGTAATGACGTCAGTAATATGTATTTTTAACATTTCTGTGCCATGTTGTCATGTAAGCCTTCATTTCATGTATTCATATCATATCATGTAATCAAGTGAGATTAGGTGAAACATGCTTCAATAAAGCATTCTTTTAAAAAAAGAAAAGCAACAGTGAGGAATCAAAGGAATCAAGATCAGAGTTGATTCCAAGAATTTTGAATTGAACAGCCCTAGCAATTCATAATTGCATTCTTGAGCAAGGCTTTGTGGAGACTCTAATGTGTAACGTAAGTTGCTTTAAATAAAAATGTCTGCTAAATGACAACTTAATGGCGTGTGGTGATACATAAAGCTGTGATGTTGGTTTGACTTTGAATTAGAGATTGCTTACCAGCAATACAGGCATTGATCAGGGAAACACATGTGCCTGTGAACAAGGCTCTGAGCACTAAAGCAGATATGTCACCCTTCTTTGATGGACAGATAGAAGCTGTGGGATAATAACATTTAAAAAATTATCAGTAAAATGTTTTATTAAAAAAATATGTAACTGAACAATGGCAAAAAGATGTCACAAGGTACATTGTTTAAGCACACTTCATATAAGTGCTTTAAATAGATACTCACACAGGCCTCCAATCACAATACCAAGAGAGCTGAAATTAGCAAAGCCACACAAGGCATAGGTGCAGATGATTTCTGATCGAACCTGCAAGTGGTTTGAACAGCATACTTGTAATGCTTCGGACAAACTTCGCATTTGACTGATTATTATATTTTTTAACGGCATATTTATACACAATTTGAAGAGACATTACTTACTGAGAGAAATGTTTGATCTGCAACACCTTCTAAAGTGGCATTAAGTCTGTTGTTTTTGAGCTCTGACAGCTTCTCATAGGCTATAAACTCATTGAGGAAGAGTTTAGTGCCAATAAGTTCAGCCACTGTAAAAGACTCGTCGTATGGAATTCCCATCATAAAGGCCACCGGCATAAACACATAGGAGCAGATCAACTGCAGGGTTGAAAGAAATGGCTCTGTTAAAACACTTGGCTTTTGAATATAAATATTTGTAGGGTGATGATAATGACCGTTTCATTTTGATATAACATGAATATACACTATATAACCATTCAAAAGTTGTTGTTTTTTAAAGAAATAATTACTTCTATTCAACAAGGATGCATTCATTTGATCAAAAGTGACAGTAAACAAAAGATTTATATTTCAACTAAATGCTGTTCTTTTGAGTCTTCTCTTCATCAAAGAATCCTTTAAAAATTGTATTACGGATTCCACAAAAATGTTAAGCCGAACAACGGTTTTCAACATTGATAATACAAAGAAGTGTTTCTTGAGCAGCAAATCATCTAATTAAAATGATTTCTGAAGGATCATGTGACACTGAAGACTGGAGTAATGATGCCGATAATTCAGCCATCACAGGAATAAATAGAATAGAAAGCATTTCAAGTAGAAAGCATTTATTTTGAATTGTAATAACATTTCATATTACTGTTTTACTGTATTTTTGATCAAATAAATGCAATGTGCGCACTAGGTTTGGGTAATACACACCTCAAAACTGATATCTGGGTATCCCACCATGCCTCCAAACCATCTGAGAGTAGCATTTATGAAGCCCAAAATGGCGAGAAAAGCAATCAGGTTAGCAGCGATGTTGGCCACAAGCCCAATAGATGCAGACGCACCATTGCTGACAGCTTCCAGGACGTTCTGCTCACCACTGAGAACAAACCACAAGACATTCAATAAAAACATGTTAACACAAAACATACAATATTTAGAAACCTAAACTGCGTATTTGAGAGGTGAACCCACCCAGTGTCAACTTTAATTTGACTTTTAGATGTGAACTTGCTCTTTTCAGTTTCAGGGTAGGATAGTTTGGAGATGGCTAAAGCACATGGGGCAGCCATCACCGATGCAGAAATCAGAGATGAGGCATCAATCTGTGTGGAGGAGACTTTAATGATCCCATAGAGAACGTAACATACTACGGTAATTCAATTCAATTTAATTCACATTGATTTGTATAGCGCTTTTCACAATACATATCATTTTAAAGCAGCTTAAGAACTAAACTCATTCACTTGTAACTAACTTTTTATTCCAACTTTTCATGGGAGAATTTTACCAAATAAAATTAAGTACATGTTGCCATACCCCAAATGAGATGAATGCCCCCATAACACTCCCAGCAATGGTGGCAAATCCTCCAGTCATGACAGCGTGAATCTCAGATTTGGTCATGTCTTTCAAATAAGGACGAATCAGGAGGGGCGCCTCTGTCTGAAACACATTAAAACATCACATCATCACTGACCCAAATTTGTTTAATTGCCTGACTTTTTAAAGGATCTTCTCCCTAAAGAAACTGATGCGCATCTAAATTCGTCAAGAAATATTGTAGGAAATTTGAGTGAATTTATAATGTTGCATCTTTATGTATTTATGATGTACATTATTGAAAAAGGGTAGAAACGCCGTCACTGGGGCAGTACCCTTTCAGAAGGTACACCTTTGTACCTTATTTATCCCTTAAGGATGCATATTAATAACTAAAGTAACTAAGTGACTAACTAAGCAACTAAAGTGTACATTTTAGCAGTGTTGGGGTAACGCATTAGTTAGGAACATGAGTTATGTAATCAGATTCATATGTAATGTAATCAACATGATTCTCTCAATCATGTTGATAGAAATCAGGAGTGAGTGCAGAAGTGTTGTGTGTGAACATGATGGGTATTTTAGATCTAGACTAAATATGAACATGCATTTACTCATCTCACTTGCACAAGATTCGGTATTCCTCAAAATGAATAAAAATAGTGAAATGCAAACTCAGAATATCACACAAACCTGCAATAATTAAATATGTTAAATTACACAAATATACTTTATTTATTTAATCTCACTTTAATTAACCAATGTCTTTGCTGCCTTTCTTTCTTTTTTTATTGCTGGAGTTAGCCTGGGAAAACCCAGACAACTTCCGGCAAATTTAGATTTGCTCTGCAAGTAGTCTGGCAAAGAGCTCATTCAAGCCCATTTCTAATCCGTCGAAATCGCGGCACCAATCAGAAACATTGAGGCGGGCTTTACACAATGACGATCGCTCTGATTGGTTTTAGGTCTATCCAATTGCGCCCAGAGGCATTTGAGCGACGTCCGTTGGTGAAGCGCACCAACTTATTATATTCAAATTGCAAACAAATGAGGACAGTCTCCATGAAAGACCCACTGGCAGATGAACGTGCTACTACATTTCTCTCCGAAACGGTAGGAAATTAAATTAGATTTAATAGAGGATTTTAACCGTGACAAGATGATTGACAGGGCAGTTTACATGACAGGATGCACGCGACAGATCTGTCCTATAAAGATGACGAAGTAGTATGTCCCAAAGCTTGCCTACTTTTTTGCTATACATTCAAAAGTAAATACCTTTTCTTCACAAAAAGAGTACGTAGTGTAACTTAGGCGAATTGGGACGCAGCATATGGCTTTACACGATGACGATTGCTCTGATTGGTTTTAGGTCTATACAATTGCAGTCGGCGCCAATAGCCCCATGGTTAACGCGCCGACATGTAGCGCAACTGCGCCTCCGGCGACCCGAGTTCGATTCCCGGCTCGAGGTCCTTTGCCGATCCCCTTCCCCTCTCTCTCTCCACCCCACGCTTTCCTGTCAAAATCTCTACTGTCCTATCAAATAAAGGCACAAAAAGACCAAAAACATAACTTGCAAGGTCTATACAATTGCGCCCAGAGGCATTTGAGCGACGTCCGTTGGTGACGCCCCTTTGGAAATGAGTTATTAAAGAAGCTTTGCCAGACCATAACTCAGTTACTACTGAGAATGGTCTGGTTTTAACCAGGCTATGCTGGAGTAAGAGGCTGCATCTGAAATCGCATACTTACAATATAGTAGGCGAAAAACAGTATGTGACAAAAGAAGTATGTCTGAATTCACAGTACTCATAAAGAGTATGCAAAAAGTACCTGGATGACCTACTACTTCCGGCGAGATTCTGAAGTGTGCATATGATGGACACTTTACTATCCCATGAGGCCACAGGAGAGGATTGATGAATGGAAGTGAAGCGACGTAACTGACGCTGGTAGGTCACATGATGAGGGCAACATGGTGAATCTAGTACGTCCAGATTACATTCATACTAAACACACTCATACTATATAGAACAAACTTTTTTAGATTACTAAGTACCCAAGTACTTACTAAGTATAAAGTAAGTACCTACTCAAGAGAGTAGGTTTCTGATTTCGGATGCAGCCAGAGTCTTGAAGTTTCTTCACCTGTGTCCTATTCTTCTGCAATCCAGAATAGCAGCACAGCTAAAAGTTTGGTTTTCAACTGTACAGGCGTGAATTTGCATTTCCGTGTGAAAGGGTCTTTACAAAATAGTAATTAAATAATTAAAACAAATTATAAAAAAAAAACAAGCAAGCAAGCCCAGCCCAGGTGAGAAAAAGTAACGCAAAAGTAACGTAATGCATTACTTTCCAAAAAAGTACCTAACACAATTAATTACTCTTTTAGGGAGTAACGCAATATTATAACATTACTTTTAAAAGTAACTTTCCCTAACACTGCATATTAGTACCTAAAGTGTACATATTAGTACCTTTTGAAAGGGGACTGCCACAGTGTAAGCTATTGTACCTTTTTTTTTCTGAGAGTGAATGATGATATTACCTGACCAACAAAAATGTTCCCTGCCACACTGAGAGTCTCTGTAGAGGAGGTTCCCATCGTTACCTGCATTACCCAGGAAATCTTGACACAGAATGATGCATTGTTAATATTCTAAAGGCCTCATAGGTTGAATCGATACAAGACTGGACTGAGTCACTTTTACCTTTGTGATGACCCACTGCATCACCCCCAAGTAGTACAGCACGGACATTACGCTGCTGAAGAACACCACTATAGGCAGAGCCTGCGAGTATTGAGCAACATTCAGTAATAAAAATAAACCCATCCATGCATCTCATGCCAAGTATGTGTCATTACTAACCTGGAAAGCAAATATGTTGTCAATGAGGTTTCCAAACACAAATGATGAACCATTTTTTGTGTAGTCCAGAAATATCTGAAAAAAGAAAGAAAAATGATTTAGACCAGGGAATTTTTTGTTTCAATCATCAGTTTTGTTTCAATAAGTTACCACAGATTGTAAAATATTAACTTAATTTAATGAGATATGTCTTTTTAAAGTAGGATGGAGATTATTTTAGAGGTGTCCAAATGTCTGAGGCCACTAGTGAAAATGCTCCGTTTTTTCTAATTTAATAAAATAATAATTATAATAATTATGTTTTATGTTATACCTGAACTTGCTTTCCAAGCCATTCGAAGGCCATGAGACCAGGCTCTGTCCTAATGATAAACAGGCCAATGGCAAACTGTAAACCAAGTCCCCAGAAGACAGTCCTCCAGCTCACCTACACAGCATTCAATGCAAACAATGTTTTTGTTAACAACCACTAAAAAAAAAAGGAAACAAAAATACACAAAAAATTTTTTTTAAAGTGCAGTGTTATTAAAATCATTGTCTATACAACTGTTTTATTGTGAGGAAATGACAGCCTCAACAATCTGATAAGGTTTGCAGAAATTCCAAAGTCTAAAAAAAATGCATTCCGAGATAAGCACGTTCAATAAAGCATGTAACACAGGTGTGTGTGTGAGTGTTTTTTATCACTCACCGCAGTTCTGTGTGCAGAAAAGAGAAAAATTACAATAATGAATAGACAGACACCAGCAAAAGAGATGAGCTGCTCTGGGCGCTGTCGTGTGTCGATGGCCAGCCATGCCACCAGCAGTCCCAGCACAATTACTATGAACACCCTGCAACATACAGAGACATATCAACCATGACACATGCATTTAGTTATGATTTACATATTTTTATTATTAAATGCACACATTGCATATTTTTATTATATTTAGAGCAGTGGTTCTCTGCCTTTTCAAAGGCCCCATGGTCCAAAACAGTTTTCAAAGAACTTTTCAAAGTTCTTCATTTACTGAAGGGGAGAACTACATATATGTTTATTATTTTAATATTTTTATGTTTCAATTTTATTATCATTTTGTATTATATTGTAGAAATAACTGGTAACACTTTACAATATCTAATTTGCTAACATTAGTGAATGCATTAGCAAACATGATCTAACAACGATTGAACTAACAACTTATTAATCTGAGTTATTAATCTATAGTATTGTTTTTTGTTTGTTCATGTTAGTTCACAGTGCATTAACTAATGTCTTAACAAATACAACTTTTAATTTTAATAATGTCTTAGTAAATGTTGAGATTAAAGGTACACTATGCAACTTTTGGCCCTCTAGCAGTTAAAAAACAAAACTGCATGCTTTTTTGCAGAAGAACATTGTTTTGGTTGTGCTTCGGCTCATGAATATGGTTCTTTCTCATAACTAAAAAAAAAAAGAGAGAGAGATTATCCTATTGCTCGTAAAACATCACTACAAGGCTTAAGAGATATAAGCAGTTTAAATGGAAAGGATCTCAAACTGACTAGCTGAAGACGTTACTGTAGCTTTGCTCATTAATAGACACGGTACTTCCTTGAAAATAAGTCCCAAGCACAGCGCTACAACAACCATGATGAAATGAGTGAATCATTTCACAGTTTAATGTTTTATAACAATCATTATTAGAAATGATATACCTGTTCAATAGAATATCTTACTCGCCTGTTGAGAAATAACAAGGTAACACTTTATTTTGATAGTCCACTTTAGAGATTCTACTAAAAATAAGTAACTTTGCAACTACATGTCAACTAAGCATCATTAGAGTATTAGTAGACTGTATGTTTAATATCTGCTAACACTTTATTTTGATGGTCCCCCAACAGAAATTCTTCTGACTATAAGTAACTTGGCAACTACAAGTCAATTTATTCTACTAACCCGAACCCTAACACCTAACCATAACCTAACATTCTACTACAGTCTACTAATACTCTAATGACAGTTAATTGACATGTAGTTGCAAAGTTACTTATAGTTAGTAGGATGTCTGAAAGTGGACTATCAAAATAAAGTGTTACCCATAACAATGCCATTTCCGCATTGCTTTTACAACATTTCAAACCCCTCAGTTCTCATCATCTCCAAAAAGTCAAGCTAATGTTGACTCTGGTTTTATTATGAGCTCTGTCGTTCTCTTTCTGCCAGCAGTCTCTCCTCTGTTCGGTGTTTATTTAAAACGGGTGATTCCCCAGTGGTTCGAGATTTAGATTAATAAATGCCGTAGAAATGTTGTTCATTAAGTAATGTAGTTAACTAATGTTGTTATAACATGCATATTCTGTAATGTTCTGTTTTGTTTGGTTTTCACGTAGTTAGTTTCCTGTTAGCTTCTGTTCTCCTTAATTACATTCCCTGTGTTTTTATTAAGCCTTGAGTTCTTTCTGTTCAGAAACCGGTATCATAAGTGTATTCTTTGTGGATTTATTAAAGACTGTTTTCTTCCCTATTGCTTTCATTGTGCACTGCATAACACTGACCAGGGGCCGTATTCACAAAGAATTTTAAGGCTAAAAGTAGCTCCTAACTGGCGAATTTAGGAGCAACTCCTAAAAATAATGGGCGTGTCACTCGTAACTTTAGGACTCCTAATTGTTTTTGACTAAGAGTAATTCACGAAGCATTTTAACCCTAAAAGTAGCACCTAAGCCTGGGACAGCTTAAAAGAAGTCGAGAGGACTCCTAACTCACTAAGACCTATTCACAAACCGCTTTTTGTGGCATTTCACGTTGCGATGTTTTGAAACAGGAGCTTCCAATCGCGAGGGAACAATTTTGCATTGTAGGCATAACTAGGGATGCAATAACGCTACCAACAACAACCAAAACTAGGCTACTCATTGCATGTAAACTAATTGTAACGTTTCATTGTGAATCAAATTAAAACGTTCTTCTCTTTGCAAACGTAGGCAGAGGCATATAGTGACAGATTAATTCAATAATGTTGCAAAGATATTGCATCAATCCATATGTTTCATTAGGCTACTAGGCTATTTGTTTTGCCTTACTCTTTATTCATTTAGGCTATTTAGTCAGTTATTCATCATCTTCCGTCCTTCGCACTACTTGTGTAGCGCACGCATTCTCAGACCTGTCACCTGTCACTCATCATCGTAGGGGAGGTGTTTGGAATCATTCCCGCGTTACAATCATCAGCCAATCAAAGTGGTCATTTCAGTCAAGCTCGTGCATGAGTAATGGCGTCATCCATAGCAACGAAGACTCACTCTTAGTTTAGGAGTTGTCATTTTTCTTTACTAAGAGTAGGTCTGAAAGGCGTTGTGAATAACTTTTAAGAGAAAACTCCTAGCTAAAATCTTTTAGTGCGATTTAGGAGTACTCCTAGTGGTAAGATAAAATGCTTTGTGAATACGGCCCCTGATCATTTTAGTTTAAATCTTGAATTAACATGTTTTAGCATTTTAATTGATATTAGATTTTGGCTGTTTTTTGTTTCTATATTAATAACAATTTATTAATTTAAATACTTAAAGATCTGTGATAAACATTAATTTTGTCCTACAAAATGAATTACACAGTCAAAACCTCATACATGAATTTTCTGATCTTTAAAAACTAACAAGTGGCTAACAAGTTGTTACACAATACATATCTCACATTGTTGTACTAGTTGTATCCATTATAAGGCAACTTTTTAGCAACAAAACTATCAAAAAAACACTTCTAAAATGCCATAGGAAATTCCAGAGGGAATGGTGCTCTTAAATCAGCCACCTCCAAACCATTCCAAGCTAAATATACTAGAGCAAGGGTCAAATTGACAGTCAAAACAGTAAAGACATAATGTTACAAAAGATTTCCGTTGAAATGCTGCTTTAAAAAAAAAAAAAAGTCTATTAATCAGAGAATCCTGGAAAAATGTCATTGTTTTCATTGATAATAATAAGACATGTTTCTTGAGCAGCAAATCAGAATATTAGAATGATTTCTGAAGGATCATGTGACACTGAAGACTGGAGTAATGATGCTGAAAATTCAGCTTTGCCATCACAGGAATAAATTACATTTTAATATATATATATTCAAATAGAAAACTGTTAATTATATTTCCCATTATTATAAATGCATTATTAAATAAATGAGACTTCTTTCAAAAACATTTAATAATCTTACAGACACAAACCTTAACGATAGTCTATCAACGTGTCCTACTCACCATTTTATCCATCTGATATTGGATTTGAAACACCTTTGAGCAGGCTTGAAGAACCTCCCTATTCGGTCACCAAAGTACTTATTCACTAGTTCGCACGCGATGATGAACACCCCAAGACAAGTGAGGACAACCAGAGCCACTGCCCTCTTGAAGTCCAAATAACATGCAGCAATGAAGTAAGCCAAATAACCTAAAACACGAAAAACATCAGGTATTGTACACTGTTCACTTGGGGGGAAAAGAAATCACCAATGGACAATGCATCCCTATGTTTAATTAGAAACAATAACACTCTTAAGAATAACTGTTCTTGACATCAATGGATCCATGAAGAACATTTTTGAACTTTCCAAACGCACAAAAGTTTCTTTAAAGTGGAAAAAGGTTCTTCTAATTATTAAAATGACACAAAGAAAACAAAATGGTTCTTTTAAGAACTGTTCACTGAAATCTCCTTTTTTAAACTTTATTTTATAGGGTGTATAGATATAAAACAGGAAAGATGAAAATATGTTACCCGCTCCAAAGATTCCCAAAGCGATGTATTTGATTATTTTGGAGTGTGTCTTGCAGAAGATCTCTGCGACAGTGATGGGCATGCATGCTTTGCTGTGGTAAACAATAAATAATAGCTAAAGATCTTGAACATGTGAAGTGTAACAGCATAACTGGGTTGGCAATGGGTTAGGATAAGCTTAATATGACGCATTATGCAATTCCAAAGGAATTTCATTACTAAATAATGTGACAATGAAATCTGAATGACCTCGTATTCACTGATTAAATTCACAACCACACCTTAGGCATGATTTTGACTCCTCTGACTCTTCTTTATCACTGTCACTCAGATCATCTGGTAATTTATCCTCCTAAAGATACAAAAAACTGATTTTTAATTTGTTAACTTTTCAGAGAACTTCCTCATACTTCCTCAAGCCTACCTTCACAAATGCTGGATTGTCCACACCTGGTTCATTCCCATACGAGACAGTTGTCAGCTGTAAATCTTCTTTGTCCGCTGTTAGGAAAGTATCAGAAAACGTTTTACCAGCTCTAATGAACCTTGATCCAGCAATTTCTTAAGAGCTGCAAGTTTCTAAGCATGTCCAATGTTTTCACATTTCATCCAAACAATCATTAACGACTGCCTACATATACGAAACCAACACCTCCTTTACGCAAACCATGGTAAAACCAGCTGTTCAAATACCTGTTTGAAAAATAAATCTCTAAAGAATGGAGAAGTAAATACATGGCTTACTCATTCTGCGTTCTCTCTGACAACTGCTGGGTCTTGAACCTTGAGCTGGAATATATACTCTGCTCACTTGGAAATCTTATCACTAATTAACTACACACTAATGTTTTTGTATTTAAGACACTTGCATGTTGCTATCAGATTACTAGTCAGTGTGGTAGTCATGAAACAGCATCTTTTTATCATTTATTACAGTGAAGCTCCACCTTATTTCAGAGGCCAACAAGATACAAAGTAGAGGAAAACAAATTATCAGGAACAACAAAAATGTAACGTGACGGAGGGCCTGCCATTCTATGGCCGTCCCAGAGGAAGAGTCACACGACGAGCAGGTGGCGGAGGAGTGGCCAGTATTATTATCCATAATTATCTATATATCGGTACTATAAAACACTGAGCACTCAATTACCAATCAGAACTGGCCCAAAACAGGCCCAGTGCCAGGACACACAATTTAAATGTATTAAATTATTAAACTTTGATAATTGCCTTGACCTTTTAAACAACTGAAAAGATAATACATTTTTATAAAAATCACCTGCAAGTTTATAATATATTACATCAGCATATAAGAGTCAAATTAGATGCCAACATGGACTCATCTCAAGGTCACTCATTTAACAGTTCATTTATTGCCAAAATTATGAAAAAAGATCAGTCAAGAAAAGAAAATTATTGAAAATAATCAAATCAGGAATGTCAGAATCAGAATGCGTAGTTTGTGCATAAAAAATGTCTTGTCAAAACCAGCCTATGTTGAACAATTGTTCGCTGATCCGGCTGATGATTTTTTCCTTTTTTTTAGCTATATTTTTTTAATCTCTTTAGCATGCAGTGTGAAGTATTTCACTCGGTTCCCTGATCATTCCGATTCAATTTCAGCGAGTGAAGAACAAATTTATACTCACTGCACTATAGCTCACTGCAGAGCCAAATGACCTCCAGCTCCTCCTCTCTGGACGTCTGGATCTCTCTGTGGATCTAATGGGTGGAGGGACAGAGCTGGGATGGGTGTAGGGATAGAGCTGGGATGGGTGTAGGGATAGAGCTGGGATGGGTGTAGGGATAGAGCTGGGATGGATGTAGGGATAGAGCTGGGATGGGTGTAGGGATAGAGCTGGGATGGATGTAGGGATAGAGCTGGGATGGATGTAGGGATAGAGCTGGGATGGGTGTAGGGATAGAGCTGGGATGGGTGTAGGGATAGACCTGGGATGGATGTAGGGATAGAGCTGGGATGGGTGTAGGGATAGAGCTGGGATGGGTGTAGGGATAGACCTGGGATGGATGTAGGGATAGAGCTCGGATGGGTGTAGGGATAGAGCTGGGATGGATGTAGGGATAGAGCTGGGATGGGTGTAGGGATAGAGCTGGGATGGGTGTAGGGATAGAGCTGGGATGGGTGTAGGGATAGAGCTGGGATGGATGTAGGGATAGAGCTGGGATGGGTGTAGGGATAGAGCTGGGATGGATGTAGGGATAGAGCTGGGATGGGTGTAGGGATAGAGCTGGGATGGATGTAGGGATAGAGCTGGGATGTCCATGGCGCCGGGCCTGAAGCAAGATGAACAAAAAACATGATAATCAATATCAAAACACAATATATACCTGAAGAACGAAAAATTTTCAGACTACTTTTAAGTCTACTGTTTAATGTAAGTTTGAATTCTTTGAATTGGTTTGAATTCACAATGCAACTTTTATAGGTGGGCCATGTTTACATTTACATTTATGCATCTGGCAGATGCTTTTATCTAAAGTGACTTACATTGCATTACAAGGTACACATTTACATTCTTATCAGTTCTTGCTTTCCCTGGGAATCAAACCCATGACCTTGGCATTGCAAGCGTGCAGTTTTTTTTTTTAAAGCACTAAAAAATGAGACAGCACTGCAGTAAGGTGTACGAACATTACCAGCTTTAGACAGTTTGGACGCTAGATGACACTGTTGCACATTGTAGAATATAAATTACTTTTATGCCTGAATGCAGAACATTTATACAGTAATAAAAACTCACTGGCAGCAATCTGAGCATAGCACACATAGCACACACATCACAGAGACATCTCTTTGATGTACGTGTTTACATCTGGAATTTTTTAGAGTGTTTGCTCATCTGCAATACGTCTATAGGACATTTCCTGAAGACTGAAAGTTTTGGTCTTTGATGTTGTCTTTGTACACTGATTATGCACAATATGGAGCTTTTAGATCAATTTGATTTCCATTTAACTTCAAATTCAGGTAAAATGTAGTGCCATTCTGACCCTAAACTGGTATATTATGCATTCAAGAGAGTAGACTGAAGACTGAAGATTTGAAGCATAGAATGCTTATGAAGTTTACAGAGTTAATCAATTAAATGTAACTATCAGACAATATGTGGAATCTATGACTCTTTTCTTGGAAACTCGAAATCAGTCATAAAATAAATGGTGCCTAATTCCTTTTAGTTAACACAAGATGACGCACACTTGCAGTTTAATAGACCGAATTGTGCATCACTGCATTTTATTGAAGGTCTAATGTGTACAAAACAGACATTCATGAAGGCATTTTATGTGCTTTGCTGGAGCAAGCAGTCATGATATTTCTTTAATATCAGCCAAGTGTCTTTCCAGCAAATTTTTGTACAATGACAAGCACATAAACATTGATATTGCTTATTATCATTCTGACCTTTGTTTTTAGTGTCTTACAAGCAAGGGATCCCAGGTTTGAAGTAATTTTTGTCAATGTATTTGCAAAATAAGTATTTATTGTGGGTGAAAAGACCAGCATACGCTCTATGAAAATGTTTAAAAAGAAATGGTATTTTTGGAATGGTCAAGGAGGAATTTGATTAGCAAAGGACTTATGAACTAGATGAGTCCAATTACATTATTTGGACATTGATGGAAATTGGTAGACCTATAATTGTATCATTGATGGGACATATGGTACTTGGAAACAATTTCTGAAATCAGTTCATTACATAATTTGACTGCTGCTCAATCAATCCCACTTTATCATCAAATTTACTTATTCTCAAAGGAATGAGTGTTGTTTTTGATAATTTCAGTGATTAGCCTATGTAATATTTACACATAGGCTACATGTTATCAGCACAAGTTAACCCTAATCCTATCCACCTTTCTCTTAGCAGTTTCTTCAGAAAGATTAAAACGTGTCCACCCTGTCAAAGTCTGTCTTAATTTAACTTTATATCTAATCTATAGCCTATAACCTATGTGACAGAAAGAAAAAAAACATGTTTTGCCTAAATTTCAAAATTGTCAAATTTAAGGTTAACATTTATTTTGATTTCTAATATTGAATAGAAATGTAAACAAACGAATTTAAAAAAAACTTTTAGTGAAAACATCAAAATGGTCAAATAATCTGGGTCTTATTTGGTCACTATTATGGCTAAATTTTCATGGCCAGCCTATATATAGATTGATGAGGAAAAACACAAAGAAATCCATGTACAGTCCAGTCTATGGACGTAATACGACTTTTTTCAGTAATTTGTCCCCTAGCATGTAAACACGCTTTATGAAATAGGCTAGTTGTTGTTTTATTGTAGTTTGGGGAGACATGTCTGTGTTTGCGCATAAACAGAATTTTTGCGCGTCATATGCGCGTTTTGCATGTTCAAAAATGCCTGTCCACAAATGCTGTCTATGTAGGCAGCTCGCACGTATTTGAGCCACAGCCCGTGTGTGGCGTTGAGCGGGGTTCTCAAGCACACAGGAAGGGGAGAGAGCTGTTAGCTAGCAGACAGCGGGCAACTGTAAACAACTCACTTTTATAAACCTCACAAATCAAACATACCTTACGCTGACTTGCTCATCCATTTGCATGGCATTTAAAATGTTGCTTTAAATGCTTGTTTGGCTGTAGACCCGCAGACTGTTGTAGTATTACCGCAGGTTTGCGTTATTTACAGAGCTGGGATGCAAGCAGCTAACGTTAGAGAAGCGCGCACCCGACTGCACAGCTAAAGCGTCTGTCAACACGAACCGCTTTGCTCTCTTCATTTCTCTCTTCTGTCTTAACATTAAACACGGTAGAAATGACAGGTCATGTGTTACGGAATGAAATAGTACCAATATGACTGTAAGCAATGTTTTGAACGATTTGTTAGCTTGCCGAAGGTTTGTTTTCTCAGTTAGCATATAAGCTAAAGCTAACTCTCCAACATCCTCGTACAAAAAGCCCATAACTGTCGATAAATGTGTTATTTTATTGACGTAACGCCTGTAAAAAGGTGTTCTATCGGTCTAAAACAAATTATTCGACAGTTTTCAGGTTAAACTAATTTATGCGATGGTGACAGGCTAACTATACTGAGTAATATTTAACTGGCTGGAAGAAAACCGGAGTGTGGTTATGTGAAATACAGTAGTATGATGTTAAATTGCTTAGAAAGGATTCAAAGTTTCCATAAACAAGTCTTTGAGCTGGCTGGACTGGTACTATGGAAGTTCCTGGAAGTGTCAGTGCAATGCAGATGAAAGTCCACAGCAGCAAATCTAATGGACACCAACAACTGCTAATATGAACTAACCAGGAATCAAATGGTGAATACTATTAAATCTTTATTTTCTATTTAGTCATCATTTCAGTTCAATATTTTATAGATCTAGGATGATACATGAAGTTATAATGTGGTTTTATGTCTGTTAGTTGTGGTATTAAATTATTTTACATTGATTGTATGTGGTCTGCATATCATTTGATTTAATTCTCATTCTATATTGTATTTGCTTCAGGTTTTGAAAACCTTCAATCATGGGTGATATGAAGACACCTGATTTTGATGATCTCTTGGCTGCCTTTGACATCCCTGATGCAACCAGTCTGGATGCCAAAGAAGCCATTCATGGGAATCAAGATGAGGGAGAGGGACACCTGAAGCACTCAGAGATGTGTATGGATGCCACGGTTTTGATCCCTCACCCAGTGCCTACAACTGATGTCCCTGCTGTCAGTGTTATAGTAAAGAACACCAGCCGTCAGAACTCCTATGAAAATCTTGTGGAGAAGGAGAGCTCTCATTTGGGGCAGCTTTTACAAAATGGTTTCAAAACTTCTGCAGGCTCACTGGAGACACATCTCTCTAGCTATCCAAGGCTGGATAACTCTTCTGTCAATGGGGACTGTTCAAAACATTCCTTGGAAAAAATTCCCACCCTCTACAAGGCTGAAAAAGTTCCCACTCTATCAGAGTCTATGCCTCAGTTTAGCCCAATATCAAGCCCAGAATCTGAAGACATTCAAAGCAATGGAATCAATGACCGTCCAAAATCTGCAGAGACATCGTACTTCTCGTCTAATTCACTCTTTACATCTTCGTCTCTTCCTGTTTTAGACAGTCATGGAAATCCAGATGCATCCACCTTGACAGACAAGTGCAATGAAAGACATCATGGTTCAAAAGGTGTGGATGATCTCGAGTGTGATGGCTCAAAAAATTATGATTCTGTGACTAAGAGGGACTGCATCCAGGATTGTGGAACAAATGCATATTCAACCCCTGAGACGACTAGTCCTTCCCGTCCATGTGATAAAGCTCATTCCTCCAGATTGTCCTCTTGTCTTGATGCATTAGTAGCCCTAAATGCTAAAAAGGATCCTGGTGGGCAAACTAATTCAAGGGACTTTCCAGTTACCCCAAAAGAGACCATGAAAATTAGTCCAAAAATACCCATTTCGCCAAGGAGCCCAAGAAGTCCTCTAGAAGTGGTGAAACGTTTCGTGAAACAGCCTGAGAGCCCAATGAGTATATGCAGTGACAGCAGTGGTAAAGCATCTCCAGCTGTCGCTACTGGCTCGCCTCCAGCCATACCACGAGTCAGAATAAAGACAATCAAAACCTCATCTGGAGAAATCAAACGCACCGTCACAAGCATATTGCCAGATTCTGAGACTGAAGATCTCACGTCACCGTTTGGGTCTTCGCCGTCTCAGTCCTCAGTTGAAGATGCCTTCTCAAAAACATTGCCTGTGTATCGTTCAAATGATATCATTTCGGAGGTCATTTTTGAAGATGGAAATCAGGAAGCCTCAAAGACCGCTTTATTGGGGAGCAAATCCACCCCCAAATTGGTAAGGAGCTCAAAGAAACCTCAAACCCAAAATAATAGTCATAACTTAAAGACAACACATGGTGGAAACAAGCAAAGGAAGGCTTCTGCTCAGATGGGTTCTTCTGCTAATACAAACTACCTTCCGAAGGCATTGCACTTAGCAAACCTAAATCTAGTCCCACATAGCGTGGCTGCCTCGGTTACGGCAAGGTCTTCCACTAACAGACAGGAGCCCTCTCACTTATCATCGTCAATGGTGTGCAGTTCTGTACCACTGGTGCATCAAGTTAAAAAAGTCTCCCCAAACACACGAGCTGTTGTCTCAAATACTGCAGCTGGAACCTTAAACAGACTGTTGAATTACTCAAACCCAGTGCCAACATATGTTCCTGACCTGAGTCCACCACCAGGCACCAATATCAAGCTCCCACCGCAAGGCTATTGCTGCCTAGAATGCGGAGACTCGTTCGGACTGGAAAAGAGCCTTGCTTACCATTACAGCCGGAGGAGTGTGCATATTGAAGTCGCATGCACGCATTGCTCCAAAACATTGGTGTTTTTCAACAAATGTGCTCTCCTGGCACATGCTCGCGAACACAAGAACAAAGGTATGGTGATGCAGTGCACTCAGTTGTTTATGAAGCCCATTGCGGTTGACCATATGTTGGTACCCACCAAACCTAAGCAGTCTGTGAATCAGATCCCTTGCGGGAGCAACACCACAGAGTCATCCAAAGGCCAAGCAGTCTTGCCACTTTATCCCGACAAAGTTATTAGACATGGATTCAAATGTCTGGACTGTAATAAACAGATGTCAGACTACACAGCACTTGCAGGTCATTATCAGAGATCATCGGAGGCTGAAGGTCTGGTGAGTCAAATTATTATTATTACTACTGGAATCACAAAGTGTAAATTATTACTACATTATTAAATAGGTCATAAAAAAAACATTAAAATTCAATGCACACACACAATGTCTGTACCTCTTTTGATGTTTTTAATTTACTGTATGGGGAAAAAAAATTCATAATCTTTTATTAGGATTTTTTAACACAACTGCTTCACTGCTTTCTATTTTAGAATATATAAAAAGTTTGTTCAACAAATCAAGCCATGTGATTTGACCGATATGCAGACATTTTTTTAACAGGAAATGTTATCATAGAAAGGACCTCTGCAGACCCTCATGACTGTGTCAAGGTCTTTTAAAAGTTTCTTAAAATATCAGATCATTCACATTTTTAGGCAAGATTAGTTCTAATGTGGTGCAACCCCCAAAAACTTGTTTTAATCATTTATATAAAAAAAAAAATGATAAAAAAAATGTTTGTAGCTCAAACAGTAGAGTGTTGGTGCTTGCTACGCCAAGGTCATGGGTTCGATTCCCAGGTAAAGCAAAAACTGATAAAAATGTAAATGTGTACCTTAAAATGCAATGTAAGTCGCTTTGGATAAAAGTGTCTGCTAAATGTAAATGGTTAAACCTGTTTTCAAGATGAAAGGAAGACATGTTATTACTTTTTACTTGATAATGGTATGAGATTTTTTCAAAACCTCATAAAATCAATGTGAGTACTTTTCTAAGAACTTGGCACTTGTTTTAAACTAGATTAATCTCTTAATCTAAGAGTTTGTATTTCCTTGCGTTCGTCATGTACACTCAAGTGCTGAGTCATTGACCCTTGTGTTTGCTTTCTTTAAATGCAGATGTGCAAGGTTTGCTCAATGCTGCTTCCCAACAAGTGCAGCTACAAGGCCCATCAACGCATTCACACACACAAATCCCCTTATTGCTGTCCTGAATGTGGGGCACTTAGTCGCTCGGCGGACATCCAGAAGCATGTGAAAGAGAATTGTCTCCATTATGCCCGTAAAATTGGGTACTCGTAAGTACCTTGAACTGTGACCTCAAGGCCAATGACATTCTTCGAATCTCTTTAATGTTGTCATCTCTCTCTCTCCCCCTCTCTGATTCACTCAAATGCAATTTCCTTCAGGTGTCTGCATTGTGAAATGCTTTTCATGTCACTGTCCCTCTTGAAGAGTCACATTGAGGAGAAGCATTGTCAGGTCTTCTATAAGTGCACTATATGTCCTGTAGCCTTCAAAACTTCTGACGGCTGTCTGATGCATGTAAAAAACAAGCATGGCGGCAGTGAACCCAGCCATCAGTAAGTGCATCTATTGATCTGTTATACTGTCATAATACTGTAAGTGTTCCTAGAACTTTGTTGAGGAGTTACTTCTGGTTCATTCTCGGCAGGGTGATCTACAAGTGTTCCTGTGAAACAGTCTTCAAGAGGAAGCAGCTGTTGTATCAACATTTTCATCATCGTATTTGTGTGTTCAAGTGTCCAGAGTGCACTTCATTCTTCCCAGAAAAACTACTTTTGGTACAACATTTCAAGGTTTGTATTAGGGTTGTTGTCAAATGCACTGGTTCTACGTTACCTAGTCGATATTTAAGTTTTAAAAATGTAACAGTGCCAACCTTTCTGCAGTGCCGGTAGTATTGAGTGCTGGCACTATATAGATTATAGATGCATGTAAATGTACTTATTGAAGGAAATCTTCACTGAATAATGTATTCAGTGTTTGGAAGGAGGTGTGAGTTCATTCCATGCACATTTTCTACATTATGCTTCTTTCTGACACTACAAGACATTTAAAGGTTTAGTTCACCCAAAAATGAAAATTCTGTCAGTAATTAACCTCATTTTGTTCCAACCCCGTAAGACTTTCGTTCATCTTCGGAACACAAATTAAGATATTTTTCATAGGCTTCTATGTAATCAATATCTGCCATCCCAGAAAAGTTAGTAAAGACATCGTTAAAATAGTCCAAGTGACTACAGTGGCTCAACCTTAAGTTTATCAAGCGACAAGAATACTTTTTGTGTGCAAAAAACAAACAAAAATCACAACTTTATTCAACTATTAATTTTCTTCTATGTGGGCCTCTGAGTGAGTTCACGTAGTGTAACAGCGCAGCGCTTCTGGGTTGTATTGTTTTGAATTGTATTGTTGGGTTGAATTGGCCAGCATCACACGCATCATGAGGGAGAGTAATTGCTGACAGAATTTTCATTTTTGGGTGAACTATCCCTTTAAGACATTTAGCAGATGTTCTGCTATGAGACTGTTGTGATCACCAGATGGCAAGCAGACAATTTAGAACATTATCTGCTAGGAATTAAGTACTTCCTGTACATATGCAAATAAGTGCAGTCTAAATAAACCTAATACTGTATATATACCATATTTTCCAGAATATATGTTGCGTTTTTTTAATCATCTTCAACATGCTGTAACGTATTCCAAAGCATTGTATATAATCCAATTAGTGTCATGGACACAAAACATGCGCAAAGCACACATTTGGATTCATGCTAAATGAGCGAGGTACATGAGCAAAAGTTTATTTGTATAGCGCATTTCCCATTCGCTGATAGTTTCAGTTTTGCTCAATTCATTTTAGGTTCGGCATTTATAATAAATGTTGTTTATAATGAATGCCACTATATATATTTTTTTTATACTTATATTCTGTTCTGAATACTGAATTAGGATTTGTTGTGTTTGTAAAAATTAAATTTTGATTCACCGGTATTTTACATAATTCCTGTTTTTAATAATAAAATGTTACTTACAATACACCGATACAACTTATATGTTTTTTTTTTCTCTTAACAATGCAATTTTGACCCGGTGAGACTTATGGTCAGATATGACTTATTTTCGGCAAAATATGATAAAATGCAAGATTTTTTTTTAAGTTAACCCAAATATTTTTGAAAGAGATCATATGTATAGCTCGTGAGCTGCTTGAGTTTGATTGCATGCTGGGAGGCATGTAGTAGTCAAGATGAGAGCGTCATTTGAGGTGGGGGTGCTTGCAAATGACAGATGGTGGTTCAGTGTGACACCAAGGTTCTTAGATTTTTTTGTAGGAGCGATGGTTGGCTTGTCAAGTAATTACAATTACTTTTTAACTTTTTAACAAAAGATAAGGCAAAATGCTGTAACTTTTGAGATGCATACAATCAACACAGAGAAAGCATTTAAAATAGTCTTATTTGATGTTGTCTGTTTAGATCTGTTTAGCAGGATAAATGAAAAAATAAATAGAAAAAGGATTTTGTAGTATAATACTGGGGCAGAATGAAAGTGCAAGGAGAGATAAGTGTTGTTTTTTTGTGGTTGCATCGAGGAAAGAAAGAGCTGGTGATTTATTTTTGACTGTTTAATCCGCCACTGCTTTTCCCAATGCCATTGTACTGCCACAGTACAAAAGATGTTGTCTCATTTCTATCAGAATAAAAAAAATATATCATTTAGAAATTGAAATAATTATTCACATTCAGAAAGTGAAATAAATTGTCTCTTTCATCTGCAGGCTATTCATGGTGGCGTTTTCAGAGGTGAAGCAGAAAAAAGCCCTAAAAAGTCAGAGACGATATCTTTCTCTGATAAAATGTCACCACAAAACCCCCAACCAAGGTTGACCAAACCGGTTAAGGAGGCCAGCATGAAGGGAAGAGAGAGTTCTGCTGCACTGAAGTCAAGTGCTGGAGTTAGTATGAAGAACGCTGGTTGGACCTGTGGAGAATGCCTCCTGTGGGTCCCAGACAGGGAGACCTTCGTCAATCACATGAAGACCAGCCATGGCAGGGTGAGATCCTTTCCTTCAATCGATATGAAGTGAAGCAAGTTTGTGATTCAAGATTCTAACATTTGAACGTTCATGTTTATTTGCAGTCTGTAAAGAGGCATCCTTGTCGACAATGTGAAAGGTCCTTTAATTCATCCTTGAGTCTTAAACGACACATTCGCAGTGACCACGATGGGAAAAAGAAGGTTTACACATGCTGGTAAAACCACTATATAATTAGATTTGTTTGGCATCTTTCTTATCTGAAGAGTGCAACCTTGATTTGTGTCTTTCTCGATGCATTCTGAAGGTACTGCACAAATGAGAGGATATCCTTCACTAAACACTCTATGCTTAAGAACCACATCAGCTTGATGCATGGAATCAAGAACCCAGATTTCAGCCAGATGGCAAAGCCAGCATCTCAGGAGGTGGGCAAACCCACAGGCCAGGTAATCACAAATACCTCATTTATTTATTTTATAGAAACATTTCTTCAGGTACTTGCGTGTACAACTGCACTTCCTCTTTCAGAGGCCGAAAAGAAGAGCGGAGGAGGCCCATGGAGTTCCAGGAAATGAGGGAACATCATACAACACCCCTGCCAAGCGGCCTAAGCCACTTTATCGCTGCGCCAAATGTGGCTTTACCTCTGAAAACCAGGCCCAGTTTCAGGAACACATACCTCAACACAGAACCGATAGCAACACACCCCAGTGCCAACACTGCGGCCTTTGTTTCACATCTCAGCTAGCACTCAGCAGACACCTCTTCATTGTACACAAGGTCAAAGAACCAGAGGAGCATGAGGAGACAGGGAAAAGACATGAAAACTCAACAGACTTGAGCGATGAAACTGGACCTCTTTTGCCAAAAAAGACTGGTCTGTCCACAGTGGAGGAGGAATGCAAACTCCACCCCGAGCCCACAGACAGCAACAACACACAGTCATCAGAAACAAGTGGATTTGAGGAAGAAAAGGACTGAAAAGAAGAAAGGACACCAGTGGAAAGCTGCTAATCAACTTAATTGCAAGCATGTGATTGCAGAATATGCAGCTTATAAATGTGGTACTGCAAACATGATGCCTTACAGTCAAATACTATATCTCAAGTCACATATATCACATATATTAAATAATGTTTCATTGCATTATTTTGGATTAACTTAACTGTTACATTCATGCAAATAATTGTCACTTTTTACTGCTTGCTTGTTCATCCTATGTATGTGGATAATCATAATTTATTTTTGTGTAATTGCAAAAGCATCATGTCAGTGTGTTTCAATGTTTCTCTACAGAGCAATTGTATGTTTTTGTTCATGTACCATGTCAAATCGGTTTTGGGTACATTTCAATGCAGGAAATATTATGTATGTTACATATTGTAGCCATAAGTGGGACAGTCATGTAATATTATGGCTGTTTTCAGGGTCACCAAAAATGTTGAAGCCCCTTTGATGGTGAATAGTTGGTGGTGATTATGCTGTGCTGGTCTTGAAGGAAGGGCATGTCTGATGATGTTTATTTTATATTTATTAGGTAGCGTACTTGTATCACAAAGCTAAACATCTGTAACAGTATTTGCTACTATGGAGATTACATTATTCTGAAAGGTATTCACTTAAACCCAGGTATCTGCACTCAGAGAAAATATATTTTCATATTCATTCCATGTAGATTACTCATTTATATTCAATGAGCCATTCTTACAATCAAATTTAGCACTTTTGTAAATGCTTGTATGGGAAAAAAAAGGAAGAATTTACATAATAAAGACATCTGAGACTCAACTTTACAGTTTGTGCTATCAGTAGAGGTTTGGTGTTTTGGGGGCCTTTAAAATTATAACTATATAGCTATAAGATAACTAGTTTTTTGTAATTTCTTAGTTATTTTATGGGTAAGTTACTCTATAAAGTTAATATCACATCATCTTCAACAGTGTAATTAGATTACTGTACTAATTACTCTCTAAAAAGTATTGACTTATTTGTTAGTAATTACTTTCTGAATCCCATTTCAACCTCGACCAGTTGAACAATAGACACAAAACTGCAATCTTGATTCTTTCAACAACAACAAAAATACAACTGCATACATTATTATTGAACTGACCAAAGTATTTAAAGGGAGAAAGTTACATTAAAAACACATTTTAACATCTATATAGTATTTAATGTGATTAGATCAGAAGTAACTTTAATTAAATTACAGGAAAAATTTAGAGTAATCCCTTACATTACTTTTTCCAGGGAAAAGTAATTAGATTACTAAGTAATTAATTACACCCAACACTGAGTGTGACAAACTACTTCTTTACCTAAGTGAATATTTCTCAGGATAGGGTGTATATATAATATATATATATATATATATATATATATATATATATATATATATATATATATATATATATATATATATATATATTAGTATTAACTACAAAAAGCCAGGGAACATTTCCACAAACTCTGGAAAGATACAGACATTGACCTAGCAGGGCATGTTTTATTGTGTTTACTTGTTTACCCAAGAGCTCTTACAAAATATCATACTAATAATATTGAAATTTTGGTATAGTTATATATGAGCTAAATAAGTATTATCTTTACAAATACTCATTTTAGAATGAATCGACAACCTGGTTCTCTCTCAACTACCCACCCCCTCCTTTTACTTACCGGAAGTAACGCAACCAGAAGAGTCGCCGCGCATCCGCTAACTACAGCAGTGGCGGCGAAACATTTGCACCAAAATCATAATTTTGCAATTGTTTTTGATTGGCTTTTGCCATACATATTAAACGTACAGTCAAGATGTTATCATTAGATTTCCTCGACGATGTTCGGCGAATGAATAAGCGTCAGGTGTGTATTTATTTAGCCAGTTAGCTCGGGGCTTCCTCTGCATTGCTTTCTCTTACTACACGTCAGCTTGAATGACAGTGACTTTGACGGTCTACACGTATTAATGCTCTTCATTGCGAGTTGCAAAGATAAAAAAAGATGGTTTGATTGACTTAACATATTGCTGTTATTGAGCAGATGGAGAGGAGAATTAAAACGGAAGTCGGCTTTTTGCAACAGCTGCTATTCTGTGCTAACTATTTAATTTGAATACTAGTCACTACAACACTTTCACTTTAAGCTACTGGACTAAAAACGTCTGAATTGTGCATCATCTTCGATAAAAACCCACACTCTCACTTTTTTATCATACTGCGAGACAAAGAGAAAGCTGATGTTGAGCATCATGTATTGTGTTTTTCAGCTTTACTATCAGGTGCTGAATTTTGGAATGATTGTATCTTCAGCCTTGATGATCTGGAAAGGCTTGATGGTTGTAACTGGAAGTGAAAGCCCGATTGTGGTGGTTCTCAGGTAAGGACATCAGTATGAAGCCGGCTCATCACTCTCATACCAAATGCTTTGACTTTTGTGATGGACAAAATGGTGAGATGTTTTTGCAGAATGCTCTGATACCTTTTACATAATACTGTGTTCCTTCCAGGACTGTTTTAATGGATTGTAATTTCATTTACAGAAACATTAGAGCTCATTTTGTTGAACTGTTGTAACAGGTTTAAAGTGAGTTTTCAATAACCTTATGCATTAATCAAAAACAACTGGAAAAGTCATAAAAATGCACTGGTAAAATTGTGTGGAAACCTTTCTTTATGCACGAGTGTTTTTGATTGCTGTGTGACTTTTAGGTCAGTATTGTTGAACCTGCATGTTTCGATTTCGATAATCTGTTTATGAATGTGTGATATATTTATATGTTGAAATTTCTTAATAGCAGATTTTTGGTGGGAATCAAAATATAAAACCTGCTGGGAGATTTTTTAAATTGATTGAGGCGTATGTTTCATAATCTGCACAGGACAAATAAAGTATAGAGTATGTCTAGGGCAATGAAGTGTTATAAAAGTGTTGATTTCATTATTTTTTGCAGTGGAAGCATGGAGCCTGCATTTCACAGAGGAGACCTCCTCTTCCTCACGAATCGTGTTGAAGATCCAATCAGAGTGGGAGAGATTGTTGTGTTCAGGATCGAAGGAAGAGAAATTCCCATTGTACACAGAGTCCTAAAAATTCATGAAAAGTGAGTATTCTTATAAGATCACAATGAATGTGGTGTATACACTGTCTGGCCAAAAAAAAGTCACTGTTTGGATTTAAATAGGGAAATGCTTAAGAGTCTATGATTAGATCATTATTGCTGTAATCAATATGTTTCTAGCATGTTATATGATTGGCAACAGTTCTTCTAAACCTTATTGATGGAGTGTGTAGCTTTTCATTTCTGAAACAACCATGTAGGAAGACACATCATGGCCATATTCCAGGATGACAATGTCAAGATTCATCAGGCTCAAACTGTGAAAGAATGGTTGTGAGGAGCATGAAGAATCATTTTCACACATGAATCGGCTCCTCTGAGTTCAGAGCTTAAATTCACTGAAAGTCTTTGGGATGTGCTGGAGGAGACTTTACAGAGTGCTGGACTCTTGCATTTTCAATACAAGATCTTGAGCAAAAAAATGATGCACCTTTTGATGGAAATATCACAACATTTATTTCCAGGTCTACAGGGTTGGCCATTTATATGGATACACCGTAATAACATGGGAATGGTTGGTGATATTAAAGTCCTGTTTGTGGCACATTAGTATATGTGAGGGGGCAAACTCCTCAAGATGGGTGGTGACCATGGTGGCCATTTAGAACCAACCATTCCCATGTTATTACGGTGTATCCATATAAATGGCCCACCCTGTAGACTCAGAGGTGCCAATTCATGTGTGAAAATGATTCTTCACTCTCCCTTCCAACCATTGTTTTCACAGTTTGAGCCTGAAGAATCTTGACATTGTCAAATTTGGAATATGACCATGATGTGTCTTCCTACATGGTTGTTTAAGAAATGAAAAGAAACACACTCCATCAATTAGGCTTAGAAGAACTTTTGGCAAACATATAACATGCTATAAAAATAATGATCTAATCATAGACTCTAGCATATGCCTAAAAATACAAACAGTAACCTTTTTTTTTTTTTTTTTTTTTTTTTTCCGCAGTGTAGTACACTTGAAAATAAAGGGTTTCCACAGTGGGTTCCCCAAAGAAACTTTTTTTTTTAGTGAAAATGTTTTTTTCCTTTTTTTCCTTATTGTAAAGAACATTTTTGATAATCTACCTTTGTGCAATGGAAAGGTTCTTCAGGGAACCATCAATGCCAATAAAGAACCTTTATTTTTAGACTGTAGAAGTCAAAAGTCTTTATTTTAGACTTTTGCGATTTTCTCTACACGCTGTCTTTTTTCCTTCCAATCACACTAATGCCTACTGATTTCAGAGAAAATGGCGATATCAAGTTCTTGACCAAAGGTGACAACAATTCTGTGGATGACCGAGGTCTTTACAAGCAGGGACAGCACTGGTTGGAGAAGAAAGATGTGGTGGGCAGAGCAAGAGGGTAAGATCTTGATGATCAGTACAATAATACTTTAATAATAAATAATAAATTTTACTAATTTACTGTAGTAAAATCCTTAGACATCTTTACACAAACAAATCTGATCTAGTAATGAAAGTATCAATCTATTCCATGTCCTGCATTGCTTTGCGTATGTTACCACATTCCTGATCGATCTTCCTCCACGACAGGTTTGTGCCTTACATCGGAATTGTCACAATTTTGATGAATGACTACCCCAAATTTAAGGTATGCCATGTAATATGTAATGAATCAAGTTTAAAGTGCCCCTATTATGGTATTTTAAAGGTTCTCTTTAAACTCTGCACACCTTTTACATTCACAAACAGCTATATTTCACAATACATGTGAGGTAATATCCGAAAAACCATAATGGGGGCAATTTAAGTGATAAGTTGTTACATTGCAGTTGTTCTAACACTTCTTCTTTGTTCCTTGACAGTATGCTGTGCTCTGTTTGCTCGGGCTGTTTGTTTTAGTACACAGAGAATGAAGACTTTGAAGGGTAATGCTGTCAGGGAACACATCCCTCTTGTGACCAGTTTTTATGGTGTCTTTTTGTGAAAATTCTACAGTTGCTCTTAGAGACAAAGGTCAAATTATCATTCTCTGTTCAATGACAGTGCAAACACAGGTACTGGAAGAATTTGTATTTGTTCATTTTCCATGCATACCAAATTCTGGGTTTGTTTGATCTGACTTTACAGCTGTACTTGTACACCATATGTCAAGGATCTGTCTAACTCTTTCTTAAAGGCTAAATTTTGTATTGAATTAAAATGTTGAGTCAAATTCGAAAGTGTGTTCTTTTTTTTTTCTTTTTTTTTTTAATAAATTCATTCTTATTGTTAATTTTCTTAAATTCACATGTAAAGTATTATAGTATTATAGAAGTCACACCTATATAGCCTTCAAGATGTGAATCATAAATATGAAAATTAAATATAAATAAATCTATATTTTCCTCTGTTTGCTTAGAAAATGTGCATCTTAATGATATATTTGTGCATTACTTTAGGACTTTTAAAAGGATATTTCACCCAAAAATGAAAATTCTGTCATTGATTACTCTCCCTCATGTCGTTCCAAACCTGTAAGACTTTCGTTCATCTTCGAAACAAATGAAGATCTTTTTAATGAAATCTGAGCCTTCTGTCCCTCCATTGACAGCTACACAACTTTGACGCTTCAAAAAATTCATAAAGAGATTGTGAAACTTATACATATGAATTAAGCGGTTAAGTCCAACATTTCTGAAGAGATTCGATCCCTTATATATGAGAACCAATGAGGTTCATTCTCCTGTTACGCAGCACGATTGAGCTTCAGTGAGTGTCAAGCAGGTTCGGTTGAGCCTCTGTTTATATATGTGATCAATGTTTATGTGAATAAAAGCCTAAATTCAATCTGTTCATCATATAAAGCTATCAAATCTCTTTGGACTAAACCACTCAATTATTATAGATTAGTTTTACGATCTCTTTAGGAACTTTATGAAGAGTTAAAGTGTCAGTTGCGTAGCTGTCGGACAGAAAGCTCAAATTTCATTAAAAAGATCTTCACTTGTGTTTTGAAAATGAACGAGAGTCTTACGGGTTTGGAACAACATGAGTGTAATAAATGACAGTGTTTTCATTTTTGGGTGAACTATCCTTTTAAATTCTCATGTAAAGTATTCATTGTATGATTTTATTAGGAGACACCCATGTGAATCATAAATATGAAAATTAAATATCAAAAAAGCGATATTTTACCTTTATATATGCTTAGAAAATATCTAAATGGTTTATTCGTGCATTAGGCCTTTTAGATCTTTTAACTCGGCTAGGCATTTACTACGATTCACGTAAACCAGACTAAAGCAAATTAAACCATAAATAAATCTTGATAAGTCATAGTAGGTATTACATAGTCACACAGCGACTCATAACTATGAAATGAATGATTTATGAATTCCCAACGCCTCAAAACGTTTTACCGTTCTTTTAATTCTATTAACTTGCATGCGCACAGCCTACGCACGTCACATTTTGTTTCCCGTCCTCATTCAAACATTCGCTGTCGTTCAGTGACTAAAACTATGACCTCAGAGCCGTTCGGCATCCCGTCCCGTATAAATACCGCCTGCAGGAGAACAACAACGAAGAGCTCGCGACCAGGTGAATCTCAACCGAGGAGTGCACCAACAGTCACTTGAGAAGATGGCTTTGAGAACTGAAGATGGACATTGCAAATATACCCTACTATTTGCTTTCATAATGCTTTTTAACATATCCTTAAGCACATCTGTGAGTTTCGATTTAACGGAGCTGCGAAATAAAGTTTCGAAAATTAAAGTGCATCCACGTGGGAATCTCTGGGCGACAGGTATTTTATTCATCGTTTATTGCTATAGTCGTCGTTGACTATTAAATCAACTTCCCAGCATCATTTTATATGTCTTCTTCCAGGTCATTTCATGGGCAAGAAGAGCATTTCAAACAGCCAGTTGCAGGACTCTCCGTTCTCCTCAAAGCTTCTCAGGAATACTGTGGGAGAATCAGGGAGTTCCGAGGATTTGAGGGAGATGATCACGCAGGAGCTGCTGAAAGTTGCTCAGCTTGAACATCCAAAAGGGACACGAGATGTTTATAATCAGGTGATCAGAGCTATTTACAGAATTGGACAACAAAATGCACAGGATAAACACAAAATGTAGATAAATTGTTGCTTTGTGATTAGCCTTATTTTATTTATTCATTTTTCAGGAGACTTCATTGTAAAGCTTTTGAAAAGCTATACGTTGGAAATATGACTGCCATATAATTGTAATAAAATGTTAATTTGACAAACTGTGCAATTTCTATATGGGAGTCTGCTTTTAATGTTTGTCATACAGGCTTATTATTAATAATACTAAGATGTATTTTGACAGCAGAAAGTGTACTGAATATTCATTAATTGAACTGCTGTAAATATGTCTGGATATCTGGAAGAATAAAATCAGTGGATGAATGAGTGAATTGGATGAATGAATGTGTTAAAATATTTTAAAAAATAAATATGAAACTGCAAATCAGTCTAATTTTACTTATCTCGGCAATACAGATGTAATCTAGATGATCATTTTACCTATTGCTCTTAAAGATTTTATTTTTCAAATGAACAACCAAGCAGACATTTCATAGAAATAAGCATAAAGGACGCAGTGGAGGATCATACTCTAATTATGGTACAAAGCAGCTTTTCTTTCCCAAGGGTTTCCCTGATGCACACAGGGATTTGGAGCCTTTGTAAACAGATGTAAGAAATGCTTTTTGTAATTTTAAAATTTTTGAAAAATTCTTTAAAATTGTCTTCGGATAGTAATGTGAGGTCAGGTACATTTGGGAAATGTTTGAGCACCAATAATATATATATATATATATATATATATATATATATATATATATATATATATATATATATATATGCGCAAAAGCAATTTAAATGTCAGATCCATGTACACAGCAACATCACAGTGAAACAAAGAAATATATATATATATATATATATATATATATATATTTTTTTTTTTTTTTTACAATTTATAACATGGAAATAAATCTATTATTGCATTAAATTATTACTATTATTTTTTATTATAAAATTATTTATTATTATTATTTATGCATAGGACTATTTATATGCATTAGTGTGAATGCTGGATTTATATCATATAAATATAGCTACAAGCTGAAACTTGTACCGTTTTAATGAAGGGAAAATATCCATCAAAATAAAGTTATTCATTTTAGCTGTAGATAAAATGGGCCCACAAATAAACAGCACTTTTCTTTAAATAGGTAGGTTATTTTGCAAACCTATAGAATTTTATCTGAAAGAGACCATCAGTGTGCAATTCATTATAACTTATTAGATGATAAAAATGACCATGTCGGAGTGCATTTATCTTTTGTTTCCCATCTAGCCTTTGCAAAATGATTTAACCACCTTTGGAAACCCAGACCACTCAAATCAGTTTAAGCACATGTCAAGAATTATGACAACTTCTTTAAAACAGTGATTAAACGTTGACACGACAACCTCATCTGGAATATTTTACCTTTTGACCACTGATCTATAGAGGGCAGCAATGCACTAACTGTACCAGTCCGCTACATGAGCGCGAGCCGCGAGGAAAAACTTCTCATATGTTTTGCTGTAGAAAAGCATGAATATCCTCCCGTTAACCAGACTTTATGCAATAAAATGCCGTTAATAGTGATGTGTGGATACCCGTGCAGTGGTAAAACCCGACGAGCCCATGAACTGAGAGAATACTTCACCCAAAATACAGAAAGACAGGTTCATATAGTCGGAGATGAAGTTCAAGGGATTGACAAGAGCTCTGTATATGCAGGTGAGAAGCTTAAAACTTCACGATGCGTCCAGTTTAACAATCATGTATTGCCATGTGTGTGTGTGTGTGTGTGTGTGTGTTAGGACAATACTGAAGCCAAAGGTCTATATAACTGAGAAAACAAAACAAAACACTTAAACCAGTTTAAAATGGTTTGCTGGTCCTATAAACAGTGTTGGGTAAGTTACTCTAAAAAGTAACGTTAATTAATTGTTAGCTATAATTACTTATTCAACAGTGTAATTTGATTACTGTACTAATAACTCTCTCTAAAAATTAGTTTATTGGATTACTAAATCTAATTACTTCTGAATCCCATATCAACCTCGACCAGTTAAACAATGAACACGAAACTGCACTTGTGATTCTTTCACATAAACAATAATGCAATTGCATAAATTATTCTTGAACTGACCAAAGTGTGTAAAGGGAGGTCACATTTAAAAGAAAATAAGTTTTAGCATTACGTTTTGATGTTAAATCCACTAATGTTTTGTATAGAATTGTTCTATCGTCTATACAGTATTTAATGCAATTACATTTTTAATTAAATTACAGTAAAGTAATCCCTTACTTCACTTTTTCAAGGGAAAAGTTGTTAAATTACAGTAGATTACCTATAATTACACCCAACACTGCTTATAAGGTTTTGTCAAACTTTTATATTTGACACTAAATTTCAATTCCACTTCTTTGTAAGTGATCTGAATATAATAACTGACACAATAATGTGATTTCTTTGCCTACAGACTCACAGAAAGAGAAGAGTTTGAGAGGATCACTGAGAGCTGAAGTGGAGAGGTGATTCATTTATGTCTCTTATAATATCTCTGTTAAAGATGCAAAAGAGACTCAAACATAGCAATGATCAATGGCAAACATGGATGTTCAAAAGGAGAGAATCTAATTTAATCCATTTGCCAAATTCTCATAATTGTAATGTCCATGAATTCATGTTGTTTTTTTTTGGTCTTCAAAAAAAAAAAAATGGATTAAACGTATTTTTCAAGGTAAAAGTATTTATACAAATGTCATGAATGTTTTGAGTCACGAATACCAAAAAAAAGTTGTAGGGTCAGAAAAAAAAAAGGTGCCTTTTTTTATCGATTTGAAAAGATTTTGATTCTCTTTTGTTATACAAATAGAAATCATAGTTACACTTTATTTTAAGGTGTCATTGTTACAGTGTAATTATATATTTAAGTACTGAGTAATAATAATTAACAACATGTACTTACTATAGGGTTAGGGTAGGATAAGCTTTTGGTTTAGGATTAATTGCATGTAATTATGTATAATTTACTCTCATTACTATGGTAAGTACATGTAATGTAACAAGGACACTGTAAAATAAAGTGTTACCGAAATTATTCAGTAAAAGTTAATGTGAACATTTGACCGAAGTCCTAAATGTAGGTTTTGGAGTAGCCTAATAATTGAGTCCTGTCAATCATAGTCACAACTGTGTATAAGCAGCAATCATAAACTTGTCATATGCAAATACAGTTTGGTTTTAAGTGGGAACGATCACATGCTATAGAACAATTAAGATAAAACAGCACGTTGCATGCGACTCCTGCTGGGAGTAATTTTACACCAATAATTATAATTATTAAATAAATGATATACTGATATTTAAAAAGTTCACTTGTATAATTATAACTGTACACTAATTGTAATTATACACTTGCATTATCAGAGTACTGTGACTTTGATTTAAAAGATTTCACTGTGCTTCTCTCTCTTTGTAAACAGGAAAGTCAATCGAGACGACATTGTGATTCTTGATTCCTTGAATTATATTAAAGGTAAATCAATGTTTGTTCTGTTATAATGAATACATACCTTTGCTACTCATATAATGTTAGGTGTTTAAATTTACCTTTAGAAGTTATCGATCCTGTACAAGAGTAAAACATTCATTAAAGTGTTATATTAAGTGACACAAACAGCTGGTGTTGCATGCGACACTCTTATGATTTCAGTCTGGCATATGATTGAGGATTAATTGTGTTTTAATTCCAGGCTACAGATATGAGCTGTTCTGTCTAATCAAACACACACAAACACCCCATTGCTTGGTATGTAAGCACTTATAACGTATATATTATCTATATTTGTGTATGTCGTGCACATAATGCTATAACCCCTGCAGATGTACTGTTTGACGTCAGCTGACGTGAGCTCAGAGTGGAATAAAGGGAGAGAGCCTGATTCTCAGTACACACAGGAAATGTAAGCATTTGTTTCGTCTCAGTTTGTTTCTATTATGTGTTTCTGTCATAAGATTTATACTACCGTTCAAACGTTTAGGGTCAGTAAGTCCATATTAACTGATTTTAATAGAGCAAAAGTTACAGTAAGGACATTTATAATGTTACTAAAGTTTTCCATTTCAAATAAATGCTGTTCTTTTGAACTTTCTATTCATCAAAGAATCCTGAAAAATCACAGTTTGCACAAAAATATATAAACTCTTTTCAACAAAAAAGCTGAAAATTCAGCTTTGCATTTAAATTACATGTGTAAAATGTTTTTAAATTGTAATAATATTTAATATTTCTTTTGTTTTTCTGTATTTTCCATAAAATAAATGCAGCCTTGTTGAGCATAAGAGACTTTAAAAAACATTTTTAAAAATCTTACCGACCCCAAACTTTTGAATGGTAGTTGATGATGCTCTAAAATAAAGATGCTAAATATATTATCTTCATCTTTACCAAACTTTTCTAGTCTTGATGGACTAATACAGCGTTTTGAAGCCCCCGATTCAAGGAATAGATGGGATAGTCCACTCTTTACTATTCAGCAAGAAGACTCACTTCCATTTGAAGCTATTTGCGATGCGCTTTTTAAAAGAAAAGCACCAGCACCTAATCAGTCCACACAGAGCGTAAGATCACTAATAATGCATTATGCATGATGTACTTTTGATTGCCCATGAATGGAAATTAGAACCTGTTTCCCTTTCTGTGTTTTTCCAGCAACCGCTCTCATCCACCAACTTTCTGTACGAGTTGGACAAAGTTACTCAAGATGTCTTAATGGTACGATTTTCATCTCCTTCAGGTGTTCTGTTATAAAAATAGAAAGCTTTCAGAGGCATTCTTTCTGTTTCATTGCCTACAGGTGAGCGTTTATAGATTGCTTTTGCATAGCGAGACCGTCAGTATCAATAGAATGTGTCGTCACTCGGGTTGTTTTGTGTCCCAGGCTGTTCTTGAGTCACAGAAGACCAGCGTCCCTGGAGATCTCATTTCCATTCCTGGAGCTACGGAAAAGATATCCTTTATTCTTGCATGTTTTGCATTTCTCTGTCTTTGAATTTCTTTCTATTAGGTTTATCATATGTACCAGTAAGTACTTTTTTTTTTTTTAAACAGCATTTCTAAAGTACCGAGTACTGTGTATATTCGGTACACGCTAATAGATGCTGCTTTCAAACACTCTCATTCGCTTTTGTTTGATTGCTCTCTGAGCGTCCAAGGTTTCTATTTACAGCTTGTTTTACAAGCATTGGTTGGGCATTGTAGCCAATCACAATCATATCTGTTGAGTGTGTGAACGCAAAGGCCTATCAGAGGTGCTAGTCAGTAATTTAGTCTGATTCCACTTAAAGGCATTTATTGTTTACTTAATGCTTGCTAAACCTTTAAGTTCCCTTGCAACTTTTTAAACCCCAAGAAGCTTTGTGTTTGAACGCAAAACATTTTGCAAATGAATGCAAAGTTTCTTGGGGAAACGCAAAACATTTGGTGTACGAACGCAGTTTCTCAGGGGGAAACACAAACATTTTGCGAGCAAACGCAAAGTTTCTCGGGGAAATGCTAAAATTTTGCGATCAAATTCAATGTTTCTCAGGGAAACCCAAAACATTTTGCGAGCGAACGCAAAGTTTTCTTGGGGAAGCGCAAACATTTTGCGAGCGAACGCAGTTTCTCGGGGAAATGCTAAAATTTTGCGAGCGAATTCAATGTTTCTCAGGGAAACCCAAAACATTTTGCGAGCAAACGCAAAGTTTCTCGGGGAAATGCTAAAATTTTGCGAGCGAATTCAATGTTTCTCAGGGAAACCCAAAACATTTTGCGAGCAAACGCAAAGTTTCTCGGGGAAATGCTAAAATTTTGCGAGCGAATTCAATGTTTCTCAGGGAAACCCAAAACATTTTGCGAGCGAACGCAGTGTTTCTCGGGGGTGAACTCAAAACATTTTGCTAGCAAACGCAAAGTTTCTTGGGGAAATGCTAAAATTTTGTGAGCGAATTCAATGTTTCTCAGGGAAACCCAAAACATTTTGCGAGCGAACGCAAAGTTTCTCGGGGAAACTCAAAACATTTTGCGAGCAAACGCAAAGTTTCTCGGGGAAATGCTAAAATTTTGCGAGCGAATTCAATGTTTCTCAGGGAAACCCAAAACATTTTGCGAGCAAACGCAAAGTTTTCTTGGGGAAACGCAAACATTTTGCGAGCGAACACAATGTTTCTCAGGGGTGAATGCAAAACATTTTGCGAGCAAACGCAAAGTTTCTCGGGGAAATGCAAAAATTTTGCGAGCAAATTCAATGTTTCTCAGGGAAACCCAAAACATTTTGCGAGCGAACGCAATTTTGTGAGCAAACTCAAAATTTATCCGGCGTGAGAATGCAAAAGCTTTGATTACCTTTTTTTTTTTTTTTTTTCATCTCATATTTTTTCCACCACTATGTCCCTTTAGGGGCTCCGTAGCTTTTGCTCTGATTTTTTGGTGGGGGAAATGTAATGTTGTCTTGCTTTGCTGAGCCACCCATCATAGCTATTTGATGTTTCTCACTGTGACAACACAGAAATGTCCTACCATAAACGGTCAAAGCATTAGAAACGATTACATCATGAAACCAAGATCAAGCCTGGAATTTTCGACTGACAGAATGTTGATCCGTTTAATGCTAATTGAAGATGTGTTGTAGTTATAAACAGGACCTATGTGCATGTGATGAATACACAAACATCAAAGAATGTCATTTCTTACTGACGCAATTGCAGTTCGGTGGGTGTCCATTAAAGCTTTAGTGTTTAGACACGTAGAGAGACGGACCAGTGCTGGCTGCCCTTTGAAATAATACAGAATTCAAATGGGATTCATTAGAAGTTCATTTATACTCGTTCTTTGTTGTCTCGTGACTAGTTAGTCGAGTTTTCCAATCACATCCACTGTTGAGGCAAAGTCACATGAGTTCTGTTGAGCATTGAGGGATATAAATGTGGTTCCATCATAGTTCGTGCATTATTGTATAAATATGATCCACCTCAATTGAGCGCATACGTTTTTTTTGTGTGCATTTGTAGAATTTATGCGCATCTCTCCGTTTCCATTGTTTAGTTTTTTCGTGCAATATTCCAAAATGCATAAAAATAGGTGGATGGCAACAGCTAATGTTAAAAACAGTTGTGCTGATTCTTTGATAAATAGAAAGCATTAATTTGAAATAGAAATATTTTGTCAGTTTTGATCAATTTAATGCATCCTTGCTGAATAAAAGTACATTCTTTCCATAACAATAACACTGCAGTATTATTAATGCGTTCCTTCTCATCGATATGAAACTCTTTTTTTTTTTTTTGCCAATGCAATGTACTTTATTGAAACAGCTCAGTTTTCTTAACTTGTTCAATACATCGAACTCACGAGAAGTCTTAACATGGTGGAGCTGAGGAAACTCAGACGCCAGTTCATCAGTTACACCAAGATGCATCCAACAGAGAACATTGGACAGATTGCCAATATGTTTGTGCAGTATCTTAATAAGAGCATGCACTAACAGGTGTTTTTTAAATTGTAATTCTTAAGGTCATATTTATTGTTTTCAAGTTGCATTTTAAGAATGTTTTGAGTGCAATAAATGTTCAACTCTTCCAATGTCGTTCTGTATTCATTGGTGTGTTAATACAAACCATTAAAGAGTAGAGGTCTGGTCAAAACAAACTGGACAAGTTTCAGGACTAAGAAAAATATTCTGAATATTAATTTAAAGTTGCGCAGTGGGAAAATTGGAGGAAATATCACAAGCCGGATTTGAAGTCCTATCACCTAACAACCCAACATATCACCTATCCGGTTCACTGCAGTGCTTTCTGTCTTTCTTTCCGAGATTGTTCCTTTTTCTCTTCAGTAACAGGGAACATGCTGGGAAACATTCAGCTGCAGTCTGGATGTTTGTCTTCAGTGGTTCACCGACCTTGAAATGAGCGTAATGTTTGATTGAAGTCACCAATGCGTACATACAGATGTTTCCAGGCTTCAGACGTGGGCAGGCTAATGAAATGAACCATAAAACTCATTGAGACGCTGACTGTTAGTGTTTTTCATGCAAGTCTTCTGTTTATGCCTCTGGGCAAATGCAAGTGTTTGGAGAGCCATATTGACTCTTGTGTTAGGGATTCACTGGGGAAAACATGCCAGCTGTTTGTGTGAAATTATAATCTGGTATAATATGATTTGAAGAAAACATGCACTCCAATAACTTCTGTCATGACCCCTCAGACTCTTTTGCATGGTGAAAATAGCAACATGTTGGTTATATTTTTGTCAATCTTTTTTTCACGTTGTCCAGTCTTTTTTGGCACTAAGTCCACATTAACATTCACAATTTGGTTAGTTATTTGTTAAAAAATGTCACTCCTTAAAGCTATGTGGATGATCCTTATGTGTTCAAAGTTGCAAGCTGTTCTTTACTGTACAGGAATATTAGTTGTAGGACATGAAGTGCAATTTAAAGAGGATCTATTATGTTTTTTTTTTACATTTCCAACTTTCTTTAGTGTGAAATGTTACTGCAAATATACAAAGCACAAAGTCCTCTCCAAAGGGATTCTCTATTATCAGTAAGAAGAGTTTCTTGCAGGAATCCTCTTTTAAATAACTCCCGCCCAGGGCATAGGAGGCCTGGTTGAGTTACTCGCGGTTATGATAAGAGGTGTGACATTTCCGAAACACACTCGAAGTGGTTCTTCACAACCAGAGGTGGACAAAGTACACAACTTCCTTACTTCAGTGAAAGTACAGATACTACTGGTCAAATATTAGTAGGCTAAGAGTTGTAAGGACCGATTTTTACTTAAGTAAAAGTACAGAAGTACTCGTTTTTAAAAGTACTTAAGTATCAAAAGTAAATGTCAATGCATTGTTTTATTACTGTTGCATTGTTGTATGTAATACTTACAGTACCTTATGCCTCTGAATCTATGGCTGCCTACCTACCCTCATTTTAATATCAAATTTATTTCTAGAACACAGTTCCAGTAGTGGGATTCAGTGTAAGATTGAATGAGTGCACTCAATAACATCCACAATGGTTCCCTCAAATAGTGCCCTATTTAAAGTTTTTTGGCTTTTAGTGTGAATATGTTAGCCTTATTGTTAACTATAAGCTAGTGTGCTCCAAAACAATGAAAAAATTCGCATTTAGAAGACCAAGCTCAACATTGAAAATGAAAATCAGGTTGATGTCAGAATCCAACGTCAGATTGACGTTAATCTCCAACGTTGGACAGACGTTATATTGTGGTTGAAAATGAAAATCGGTTTGACGTCAGAACCCGACATCAACCCGACTCATTTTCATTTAATTTAATTTCTATCTGACGTTGGGTTCGGACGTCAATCCGACTTTCATTTCCAATGAAAAATGTATCCCCTGCAACCGAAATCATCCCCTGACTGACGTTACTACTTCTACTCAAGGACCTTGACAGAAATGTAGTGGAGTAAAAAGTACAATATTTGTCTTTCAAATGCAGTGAAGTTAAAGTAAAACGTTTCCAGAAAAAAAATAATACTCAAGTAAAGTACAGATACTCAAAAAGTGTACTTAAGTACAGTACTCAAATAAATGTACTTTGTTACTGTCCACCTCTGACAACACATTAGTCCAGCCGACCAATCAGAGCACATTGCGTTTTTCGGAAGGAGTGGCTTCACAGAGACAGGAACAAAACAGCATTACCGACAGACTGGGAAGAGAGGAGCTGCAACAACATAAAATATGTGATATATATATATATTTTAAACATTCAAGCTTGAAACCCTATTCTAGTTTACCCCAAAAACTAAATTTAGACTTTGTAAAAGGGCCTATAAGTCCTCTAAATAGAAAGAAAGTACACTACTGTTCAAAAGTTTGAGGTTAGTAAGATTTTTGTATTCGGCAAGGACGCATTCATTTGATTAAAAGTGACTATAAAGATAACACTGATAATAAAAATGTTTCTTGTTTCTTTCAAATCAGCATATTAGAATGATTTCTGAAGGATCATGTGACTGAAAACTTGAGTAATGAAGCTGAATATTCAGCTTTGCCATCACAGGAATTAATAACATTTTAAAATAAATAAAAAATTGAAATTGAAATTTTTGATCAAATGAATGCAACATAATGTGAGCATAAAAGACTTCTTATAAAAGCAAATCTTACCAACCCAAACAATGGTAATGTATTGTTAAACTATTAAAATACAAAGTCTTTGAGTATATTTAGGTTTTCTTACTCCTTTTCTGTAAGGATCTACATTATGACATAGGGATCTAATATAATAGGGATATACATAGGGATCTAATATAATGGTACATTAATCCAAATTAAACAAAATCAGCATTATGTAATCAATGGTTAAGTGAAATGCTGTTCTGTATTAATTCATTATGAAACTTTACATAACATTCTATCATGAAATTGCTTCATCTTCCCACAATGAGGTCTGTTTTATATCTTAAAGCAGTTCAATGTTCACAGCTTAAACAAGTGGTTTTATTCATTTATTTTAGGGTGATTTTAGTACAAAGACTTTATTCATCCCTCTTTCAAAGAGATATACTGTAAAATTTCATTTCCAGAGGAGGAATATTGATCTTTTAATCTTATTTTGAGGAAACCCACCGGCTAAGAGGGGAGTGAAAATTCTTCTCTCTTTAAACCTCATTAGTTCAATAATCGGGTTAGTTACCAGATATTGTGCTGTTTTATGTAAGAGGAAGCATAATTACTGAAAAGCTGTAAAATATCAGATCATTTGCTGTAACTAAGTGTTGTTATGTGCTTCCACTTTCTGACCGCTGCTTATTGGAATAACTTTTATGCTATGTTGTAGTGCAACAAAATATTTTCGTAAGAAAAATGGACATGCAAATTCAATGATCCCGAACCTCTCTCCACGATATGCACAATAATATATACAAACATTTTCTTTATTCATTTCAACCATATAGAATGCAGACAGAAATACAAGAAAAATACAAGATTTATATTATCACATAAAAATGTATTAAAATGCTTTATATTTACACTGATTAAAGGTTTAAAACCGATTAAGCCGTCTACTGTTCTGCTGTTTTATGAGTCCGTTTCACTGTTACGGCAGTGCCGAAAAGTCTGTCCCAGTGACTAAAGAAAGGTGCAAAGTTGCTGCTGGGTTTCTGGTGATGCATGTCATGGGCCATCGCCCCTCCAAGAAGCCCAAAAGGAACCAGGTGGCTAGGAGAATATGGCAGGTCGTAGCCGATATGGTCTTCCACAGACATCCAAATGCTGAAAACAGTGATGGTCCACACGGTCAGAGGATGGCACTTGAGCAGGATGGGATCGAGGTTGCTCCAGAAGCCCACCGTCATCAGCTCCACGCCGCTCAGGTGCTGGGTGGACCAGGAGAACGGCGAGATGTAATCGTGATGGATGGCATGGATCAATCTGTACAGGTGAGGGTTTTTGTGGTGCACCATGTGCCAGAGGAAGTACTGGGCGTCGAAGACGAGCAAAGCGCCCAACCCGCCTGAGAACAGCTCCCATACTGTCGGAGCAACTGCTGGAAGTGGAGGCGCCGGCATCGCCACATTGGTGATCAACACAGCCGGTAGAACAAACACCAGATGATTGTACACCGCCGTCCCCAGAGTCCTCAGCATCATGCCGACGGTGGGACGCCGCTCCTTTTGGATCTTGTACTTGAAAAGAGGAGCTTTCTCTCCAAGGACGTCCAGGAGCGCGAAGGGGGCGCAGAAGATGAAGTAGCTGGAGAAGGCGAGCAGCACTGGGAAGAACGGGGACGAGACCTGGCTGTAGTGCTGGTGATACAGGTAGTCCCACAGGGGCTGGAGGAGACGGTTTGAAGCTGTGGAAGTTGGGAGTTGAAGAGCGACTTCACTGATGTTCCACATCCTGCTGCTGGATTGAGCAATGGCCAGTGAATGCTGATGGGGAATAACCCAGCCTTATTTATACGGCTGAGCCAGACTTGGAACTCCGGTAAATCCATTATAAGGTACTTTCTCTCAGCCGATACCCCCCCCCCCCGAACCGAAAGTTCCCAAAATGTATGAACTAATGTTATGCAGGATTACTTCCTTCAATGCCTGGCACAAAAGAAAAGCTTTCTCAAATACACCAGTCTCTCCCTCTCTTTAAAGTCTGGGTTATTGATCTTTAAATAGACGTTTTAATGTAATTATGACTGAAACCTAGCAAGGACCTTCTACTATCCAGAAGACAAAATCATAACAGTATCCACCGATCATCCAATCCAAAAGAAGCAAGGGTGTCAAAACTTTTGAACTGGGTGATTCGTGTTAATTATTCTTGTGGACTGAAGATCTGTTTTGTGAAATAGCTTATTCAGGGCAGTAATAAATAAAAAACAAAGTGCAATTATTATGATCCCTCTCATATATTTTTTAATTATCAATATTTTGCAGATTCTTGTGTAAACTTATGATCACAAATATATTCAGTGTTGAATTAAATATTTTGCATATCACATTCTCAATTAATAACAACAACTAGATGTTTTTGTTTTGTTTTTACATAATTTTATTTCCATTGAAATCATAGAAAATGCACAGAAATATTTTGCAGTCCATAATTTGCTTATTCAACTACTACATTTTGGATACAAGTCTCCATAATTTGAATTTTAGTGCTTGCATTAAAAAAAAATCAGAGTTTTCATGACTCATTATTTGAGCATTATTTCAGATATTCTTAAGCAATCTAAAGCCAAAGGTGCGAGTACATTTATGTACATAATATGTTTATTTATTTCTACAAAAACTGCAAGAAAACAATTTTGTGAAATCGTCTGAAATGTCTAAAAATGTCACATAAATGACTTGATTAAAGACCTGTCCATGATTCATCTGATTGGCTTTGGTATCATTATTCACTTTTTTTTCTTGGCACCGTTTTACGTGTGTTGGTGTATTTGTGCCGGTCATTCCTGTATAGAAAAATAAGATAGCAACAAAGGTTCATGTGCAGATCAGAGACAAAAACACGTTCATGATCAAGTCATGACTCATGTCCAATTCGTTTAGACAGTTTACATTTGCTTTAAAGGGTCATATGATGCTATTTTAATTTTACTGGGTGACTATTGGGTGTTATATAATCGATTAACATGCTTTAATGTTCAAAAAAACATTTGTTTTGACATACTGTACATTATTATAGCCCCTCTATTCCCAGTCTGTCTGAAACGCGCTGATTTCAACAAAGCCCTTACTTCTGAAAAGCTCAGAGTGCTCTGATTGGCCAAACACCTCAAGCATGAGTTTGAAATGTAACTATATTTGCAAGCTTCAGTTTACAAGGCTTTAATCAATTGTTAACACACAGTTGATAATGTCGTTGATTTTACCGGATGATCAAGCTCGTCAATAACCAACTTTGTAAGCATTACTTGAGCAGAATGGTAGACTTTGGTAGAGAAGCTGTTCACTGTAAACAAGCAAACTTCTGGGTTGTACTGTTCAAGAACAGCTTTATAAATAAATCTTTACCGCTGATTCGTAATTTCATTCATTTTTTCAGAAGGCTAAACTAAGCGGTTTCGTTTTTGCATTCAAACACACAGCATCTCTGTAACATGACAACACTACACTTCACTGAAACCTCGCCTTCTCTCTTTGCGTACACTTTTGGCCGGGCATTATTCTAATATTTCACAATGTGACGTAGACGTTTGAGAAAGTAACATCTGGGCTTCGATCAAGGTGTTTTAGGCAGGTCTGGATCAGTGTTCTCTTGTTAGATAGAATAAATCCTCCTTTGTGGGAGACTATGAGCTCTGTAACTTTACAGATCGTATACAAGCACAAACAGACACATTACACACTAAAAGAACAGGAAAACATTAAAAAGCATCATACGACCCCTTTAAAAATAAACCATGTTCTAGGCTTGTCAACAACTGTTAGTTCTAAGTTAATCACTGGCAAGTTGCAACATACAGTAGGAGGAAGGGAAATATTACAGTATGCTATATTTCATTGCCACAGGATTTATATGACACATACCTGCTCATCTTAGCCTTGTTTCTACAGCCCTGTCCACCCTCCCAGTGGCTTGTGAAGGCGCCTCTTGTCATCATACCTCCGCAACCAACACATGGCTTACCATTGCCGTATGGCTAGAAGGAGAAAACAAAACAAGAAGTCAAAAATCTTATGTATATTATACACCAGTGGTTCTCAACTGTTGGGTAGAAACCCAAAAAACGGGCCACAGTTGTAGACAGCAGGGAATCATTTCTGCATAGAAAAATAAGAGAAAAGCAAAAGATAATATACAGTAGAATTTTGTTGAACAGTTAGTTTAGTTATGACATCTCAGCGGACATGTGTCTAGACAAACTCTACAATATTTAGGTGCAAATTCATTCTCCAAAATTATGAGAAAAATACTACAATGAAAATTGCTTTGACAGTGAGCTGAATGAAACGCCCACTTTTCTAAATCCAATAAATTTCCATTGGGAAAAAACTCTATTTTTCTTATTCAATATTCCGTTTCACTCCCAAAATACGTCACAAAACTGAAGTAAAGTCTTTAAAAGCAGGTTCACATGTAGCGAGGATAAACAGTTTGTGCCGATCCATGAAAACACCTAAATTCAAAACATTTAAAGCCAAAATGATACATTTTCCTACTCAGTCTATGTTACTTTAATAATTTAGCCTATTGTTGGTTCCATGCAGTTCATGGTAATATTAATAGATTTCTAAAGACATTTTAGTACTGTGTCATCATTTGATGCCCAATGGAAAATCTGGGACCAGAAGAAAAGCTAGATGAGACTCATTGTTTTCAACCCATTCATCCTTTAAGAACAAATGTCGTGTTTTTGACAAAATGTGGGTCAAATCCTCTGTTACGCCTGCAGTGTTATAATATTTCCAAAAGCCAAAAGGTTTAAACGGGCAGCCTGCCTAGTTTGTCTCTAATTTCAACGTAATATTTAGGTTAGGGGGGATTGAGGTGAAAATAATCCTCATCCTGTCGGCATGACCTGCTGCTGACCTGCTCTTTGGCACAATGACCACAGATCATTCTGTTGGCCAGCTCCATCAGATGGTCCTGATCTTCATCATGGCAGGCATCACATGGGTACGCCCGACCACAGCATGGAAATCTGGCAGGAGAGACCATTAATGCAAGACGGCTCCAAAATATGAGCCAAGGGCATTTTATAGGTCAAACAAGAGGACCTGGTGGTACACAAAGTTTTCTGCGACAGAATAAACCTCTTACAGACCCAGACGCCGATAGTTACCTTAGCCACCGGTGACTTTGTTTGAAATGCTTGCAGGCGCCTTTTTCAGGTAGGGGTTTCCCTTGCTGAACTGCAGGGTCTCTGTAGCGTCGAGTGTATTGAGAAGCTGCACCTGTAAAATAATCGTTTTATTTATATGCTGCTTTACGCTCAATGCAATTTACAAAGAGAGTCTGGAATCTCCTCAACCACAGGGCATCAGAAAACACACCAATTAACCAATAATTTGAGAAACACCTTAGGATTTTTACAGGCAGAGTTCGAATTACGGGGGGTATTTGGTCTGACCCCGCTGAGAGCATGTGGCTGAATCAACTTTAATCTCTGCCTATGGTTTTGACTGCCATGTATCTCATCATGCATTGTGCTTTGTGGTAAATGTCATGAGCAGCTCGTCATCAAAACAGGTTTTCAGAACTGTATATGGTGGAAATAAATACTGACGAACTGAAGCAAATGCACAGTGTAGGCTGCAAATGCCTGATATACGAATGGGTTTACAAGCCGTGGCCATACATTTGTCTAATATTGCACTGCCTTTGTAACATAGTGATAGCCAACCTTTGAAACATAGTGATAGCCAACCTTTGAAACATAGTGATAGCCAACCTTTGAAAAACATTGAGTAGCAAGATCGCTATGGTTTAACCGGAGGTCTCCCTTCCACTCAGTGGCCATCGCTGCTGCTTAACTTAAAGACATTAGGCCTACAATCACACGCCGTAGCAGGAGTCCCATAGATATACTGACACGGGGAGAGGTTTAATGAGGCGATTTATCATTTTGTGCAATTTCATTCTTAATGTCTTAACAAGAGGGAATCTGCACTAATATTCAGGGAATTTTGCATATAGATTAGTGGTTCTCATGTGTGTAAGCCTATATAAAATGGAGAGTGACATCACCAGTCGAAATAGCTGCACCTGAAGCTCACGGTATAATTCGAACACTGTTTACAGGTACAGGTGTAGGAAAAAAATACTATGGTAGTCAATGGGGCCCAGGATCTGCTTGGTAACAAACATTCTTACAAATATCTTCCTTTGTGTTCAGCAGAACAAAGACATTGGCTTGGAACAAATTGAGAGCGATTAAACAATGACAGAATTTTTATTTTTGGGTGAACTATCCCTTTAACCTGGATAAGCTTTAGTGGGACACCAGGTGCCGGTGTTAAATAATCCCTTGCACGAGACTAATTCTTGACAGAATATCAAAGCACAAGAAACAAGAACTGTACAGAATCAGTGAGGATATAGGACAAGGTTCAGACCTGTCTGATTTCTGGTCTCTGGCTGAATGAAATGAAAGCGTGTCGCTTCCACAAAAATCCTGAGTTTGGTATGACAATGTTGGCAGTTTTGTTCCCAGTTTTGCCCATAGGTCAGATTCTAGAAAAGAAGAAAAAAGTTTGTTGTGTGAGAACTGCATTTATTTAAATAATTTATTATTACTCCATTTTAATATATCATAAAAGCTGAATTATAATCATATCTGAATTATAATGAATCATTCTAATATGCTATTTGGTGCTCAAGAAACATTCTAATTTTTTTCAGGATTTTTTGATCAATAGAAAGTTAAACATAATTTAATTGAAAAAGACATTTTTTGATCAGGTTAATGCATTCTTGCAGAATTAATTTATATATAAAAAAACAACATTTTATTAATTTATTTAAAAAAAAATCTTACTGCCTTCAAACTTTTGAACAGTAAGAGTGTGTGTGTGTGTGTGTGTGTGTGTGTGTGTGTGTGTGTGTGTGTGTGTGTGTGTGTGTGTGTGTGTGTGTGTGTGTGTGTGTGTATATACACAGCAGTCAACATTTAAAGTGGATTAAAACCTTTCATCAAAGTTATACATGAATTTTGAACAATACCCGTTCTTGTCTTAGGACAACTTTGATTAACTTTTTTGATCCACTTCAAATGTTGACTACTGTATATATATATATAGGGTGAATTTAGGTAATCTCAATGGCAAAAAGTATCCCAATCAACCTGAATGTTGAACCTGAATCTTTGCAGACCTGAACAGTGTCCTCCTTGTTGCAGTTAAGGCATCCAACACTGAACTCGGAGTCCTGCAGTACCAGGTCTACAGGAACAGCTGCTTTTATGTCCATATAGCCCAAAACATCACTGTAGTGGTGCATCATAGTAGGTCTGAAGGTCACCCTGATATCTGCTCCACATTTCTCACACTGAGCAGCACAGGGCAGACGCCCCGTCAGGGTCAGGTCAGAGTCCACTTTACACCTACAAAAAGCGAAACATGGATATTTTGCACTCATGCCTGAAGAAATAAGAGGCCATGCTTGCACCTGGTATTGACATCAGACCTTGGTGATCATAAATGGACAGCTCTAAATATAGGTGTATTTCTAAACATTATACTTTATGAGTATATTCAGGGCATGGTGCCGATGACACATACCGAGTATCGTAATGATATTCTAATGAGTTAAAAAATACAGCATTTTACGACAAAATTCAAAATAGCAGAAATTCAAACAGAAAATAGCCATGGAATCGGAGAAAAAATATTTTGGTTCCTAGCCCTTACGGTTCAAAAGTGAGTGCAAATTTAGACAGTTGGTGGCGCTAGAGGGAATGAGTTAGAGACTCCAAATTTCTTGTGATTAATGTTCAGACTGTCCACCATCTTTTTGCCAAATTTCATAATTTTCCCACAAGCGGTTCTACGGGCTGCCATAGACTCAACAGCTGACGAACTTTACTTTCAGAATGATTTTTTTTTCAGCTGATGAACGATAAAAACAATAACGGGCCTTAAAACCTGGTGCAAGCATCCGTCTCGACCACTTGTTGTGATAGGATCACTGAAGATGTAAATACCAGGTTCTGGGGCCGTATTCACAAAGAATTTTAAGGCTAAAAGTAGCTCCTAACTAGCGAATTTAGGAGCAACTCCTAAAAATAATGGGCGTGTCACTCGTAACTTTAGGACTCCTAATTTTTTTGACTAAGAGTAATTCACAAAGCATTTTAGCCCTAAAAGTAGCACCTAAGCCTGGGACAGCTTAAAAGAAGTCGAGAGGACTCCTAACTCACTAAGACCTATTCACAAACCGCTTTTTGTGGCATTTCACGTTGCGATGTTTTGAAATGCGTATGCGGCGGCTACAGGAGCTTCCAATCGCGAGGGAACAATTTTGCATTGTAGGCATAACTAGGGATGCAATAACGCCACCAACAACCAAAACTAGGCTACTCATTGCATGTAAACTAATTGTAACGTTTCATTGTGAATCAAATTAAAATGTTCTTCTCTTTGCAAACGTAGGCAGAGGCATATAGTGACAGATTAATTCAATAATGTTGCAAAGATACTGCATCAATCCATATGTTTCATTAGGCTACTAGGCTATTTGTTTTGCCTTACTCTTTATTCATTTAGGCTATTTATTCAGTTATTCATCATCTTCCGTCCTTCGCACTACTTGTGTAGCGCACGCATTCTCAGACCTGTCACCTGTCACTCATCATCGTAGGGGAGGGGTTTGGAATCATTCCCGCGTTACAATCATCAGCCAATCAAGGTGGTCACTTCAGTCAAGCTCGTGCATGAGTAATGGCGTCATCCATAGCAACGAAGACTCACTCTTAGTTTAGGAGTTGTCATTTTTCTTTACTAAGAGTAGGTCTGAACGGCGTTGTGAATAACTTTTAACAGAAAACTCCTAGCTAAAATCTTTTAGTGCGATTTAGGAGTACTCCTAGTGGTAAGATAAAATGCTTTGTGAATACGGCCCCTGATCTCTGATTAACATCTGAAAACTGAAATGAAATGTTTTAGTTTGGTTTGAAAAAGGATTGAAATTCACCTGTTGCACTTCAGGGACACTGAGATCCGACTGGCCGCCACAGTAGCTGTTTGTTCGCCCAGTATCAGACCCAGCAGTTTGATTTCAGTACCTCTTCGTCTGTCTCTTGTTTTTATGTTCTCCACCTGGTGGCCGCCTTCCTCCCCATCAATACCAAGAGCAGTTTCATCCTCCTCATCCTCCTCCTCTACTCCAGCTTCATCATGTTCTTCCTCCTCCCCTGAAGCCACTGTGAGTGACACTACACGCTCAGGAGTGTCCGATTTCTTGGATGTGCTCTTAAAAACTGTGACCTTGAGCTGCTCATAGGGAACAAACTGTATTCCAGCCCTCTCTAGGTCAACGTCTTTTTTCAACTGAGAAGAAAGATTTGAAAGTTATTAATACTAGATCTAGGTTGACCTGAGTGTTCACTGACAATCTGATGCATAACTGGAAGATACTTCTCAGCTGTAATCTGATTGGCTGTTTTATATTCCCAGGCGAGGGCGAGTCTCACCTGTCTGGCCCCCTCAGTGAAGAGTTTCTCCATACTACGGTCCAGCCAGCGCAAGTATGGCCTGAAGAGCAGCTCGACTCTACCCATCAGCTGATTAGTGGCATGTTTAGCCCTCAGCCATTCCTCTGAGGCCTTCTGCACATGTCTGCATTCACACACAATTAAATAAATAGTTGATATCAGTTTATATTTGTATGCACAGTGTGTGAAATATAAACAGTTCTTCTCACCTCCCCATAAGTGATTGTAATTCCTGGTCCTCAGGGACATCCACAGTGAAAACCTATGATACGTTAGCTTTTATTAGCAAAAACATACATTTTAACATCAAATTTGAAAGATTTCAAAGATGCACACCTCTTGAGGGTAACTCTCAGGAAAGCTGACCATGATGTCCACTTCGTTAAGATCATATGGCTGCAAATAATAACAGACATTATCAGCTTTATCCATATGATCCCATAACTGTGTCTAGCATGCCAGCTATAAGATTTTGCAATACAATTATATAAACATACATACATACATAATATAAATGTATAATAAGTTTATAATTAGTAAGATTTTTCTTTTGAAAATAATAATGTTCAGCTAGGATGTATTAAATAATCAAAAATGACAGTAAAAAATGTTATAAACATTTCTATTTCAAATAAAAGCTGATTTTTTCAACTTTATTAAAGAATCCTGAAAAAGCAGCACTACTGTTTTCAACATTGATAATAATAAGACATGTTTCTTGAGCACCAAATAAGCATATTCGAATGATTTCTGAAGGACCATGTGACACTGAAGACTGGAGTTGCTGAAAATTCAGCTTTGATCACAGGAATAAATCGCATTTTAAAATAAATTAAAATAGAAAGGATATTTAATTTTTTTATAATATTTCACAAAATTACCGTTTTTATGAATTTTTTATAAATTAAATGCAGACTTCTTTCAATAACATTAAAAAAAAAATTACCGACTTTCCTGCGGACTTTAAAACGATTAGGCTACATAAAACACCTACATTGTTTGAAAGACCTTATAAAAATCCATTTAGACTTATGTAACATTCAATAAGTCTGAATTAGTTATGCAAACAAGCGTAATACGAAAGTAATCCATTCTTGATCTTCTTTCGTTAAGTTTTGCACAATCAGCTGTATGATACCGATATTAAGGTTATACTTCAATACTTCAGTGTTCCCATGTTCACATTCTATTACACTAACTTGGACTTTGCCATTAGGCACATGGTTGCTCTTTGGTTCTGCTTCTCTTTACGTATGCTCTGTACTTTAAATTGCCCCATTATGCTTTTTCGGATATTAAGTTTCACGTAGTGTGTAACTGTTTGTGAATGTAAAAGGTCTGCACAGTTGTAAGCTGAAAGTGTTCGATAAATGAAGTTACTGCGTTCCAAAAGAAAAAACAGATTCTGAACTGCCTGAAACGGGTCGTCAGTAATTCCAGCCTTACTTCCTTCTCGAACCTAGGTGAGTCTGTAACTAATTTGCCTACAGTATAATGCCTGCTCGCAAACGTCTACTTTGACCCACACTCAAAATTGAAGCTGAGGCCTGGAAGAGTTTGGTTGCACTGTCGAGATGTCGAGAAGATACAGTTTTCTGCGCTGCGAAAGCAAATCCACTTTGCCTGCACTTCCAGGCAAAAGTGCACTTCCAGGCAAAGTGGATTTTGCCTGCACTGTTTTTACAGTAAAAACAACACAATCGTTACTGTTCGTATCCCTGTGTATCAAGTGAAATTCAGATATGGTAATTGTAGTTTTGTTTCCGTTATGCCCTGTAAGCAAATCACAACTGACGGGGCCATCTGACCAATCAGAGCAGAGTAGTCTCTCGGAAAGGAGGGGTTTAGAGAGACTGAATCCTTTATTGAACTGTTTCTGACATTGTGAGAAAAGAGGTGATGCTGAAATGTATATTATGAGAAAATTAAAGTGGATGCATGTAAACCTAGGGTGACCATACGTCCTCTTTTTCCAGGACATGTCCGGCCGGGATTTCGAGATCGCCCAAAATATCCGGGATTCGGATTTTGCTTTCTATCTTCGCCATTCATTTTGTTTACATGCACACCTTTTGATTCAATAGGACTGAATTAATTCCGATTGGTGAATCTGAATGTAGTGTTTATATGAATGCTAAACAAGTGATCGGTTGATGTGCATTTTAGCATTGCTAAGAAAATTCCTGTGTTTTCGTCTCGGTCGGGATCCGTGTGAAGCAGAATGCGTGACCTGCAAAGCTGGCACGTACGTGTCAGTGTCAAATAATGTAATAATGTAAACATAATGAATGGTGACTGTAGAAAGCAAAAGCCGAATCCCGGACATTTTGGGCAATCTCGAAATCCTGGCCAGACATGTCCTGGTTAAAGAGGACGTATAGTCACCCTATGTAAACCTATTGTAAGAGACCTCCGTAACAAAATTAGGAACCTTAAAATAGCATTATGGGGCACTTTAATTCACTTTAAGTTCAATACAATAAGTGTTTACCCAGTCAGGGTCCGTGGCTTGAACCGTGACTCTGTAGTAGGTCAGCTGTCCATCTTCTCGCTCCTGCACGATGAGATTGTCTTTCGGAAATCTCTTCGTCAGCTGAGCGATCTCAGTGGCTCTCAGCTGCTTGCAGACCTCTTCAGTAAGATCAGCCAGTTTGACCTGCTCATGACTTTTAGCTGGTCGTGGGGCTGGAGCGGAAGGCCTGAAGCTGCTCCTCTCTCTCGGGCCGTGAGGCTGGTCCTTCACGGGCGGAAGCTGCTGTGGATGCAAGAAGCGACACTGATCCTCCATTGCACAAAACCCAGACAGAAAGTAGCGGCAGGGACGCCTGGGTCTCTCCTGCTTCACAGGAGCACTTCTGTGGCCGGATGGAGGCGGATGCTTCTTTGTACTAGATTGGCTGTTTTCGCTCGACTGCTGTTGTTTGTCTGATGCGTGAACATCCACGTTTCCTTCTTTCCCCTTGTGAGCCGTACCATTCTCTCCTTCTTTCAATGGACCTGCAGCTCTCTGATGAAGAAAGCGGCACCTTTTCCCGTAATAGCACTGCCTGCCCTGAGAGTAAAAACGGCACAGTTGCTGCACCTGACCGGCCTTCTGTGAAGTCTCCTTACTGCTAATCTCAGTATCGTGGCTTGAGTCGTCCTTTTCAGTTTCAACCGACACAGAAGGAGCTGGTTCATCCTCAGGAACCAATGACTGTGAAACATAAATAAAACAACATTAAAGGCACACTATACAAGATTTGTACCTTAAAGTCCCCCGTGAACTGGAAGTTGTAAACGACTTTTCTCCAGTGTTGTGACGTATTTCCCAGTGAAAAGGAATATTGAACAGAGGGCAGGGTTTTACTTTAGCGCTCCTCCTCTCCATCTCTGCTCATCGCAGACTCACGGTTTGAGGCGAGTGGTTAAGCGTTTTCAACCCAAGCCGTCAAACTGACGTCATCAGAGAAGGAACGCCATTCCAGACCGGAAGTAACTTTACAGATTTTGATTAAAGATTACCACGGCAAACCATTTTTTTCCTGTGTATTAACTTGCACGGATTAATTATTCACTACAAGACTAGCAATATGCGCTAACAAAGTAAATAGGGTCAATTTTGATTTCATGTCGACTTTAATATAACAGCTTTGAAATCCTTTCGATGGTAAACAAACTCATAGTAGGGCGAAGCAATGCAGGTTTGAGAGGTGGGGCCCCGACAAATCTCGCGAGAATCACGACTTGCTTTATGGCATGACGTCACATATATCAACAGCATATGAAGCCGCCTCTGTGGAAGACACTAGCACGCATTTCAGACGTGAATCATGGCAGAGGCGACAAAGAAAACGAAGAAAACGCGGTCGGAAGAGTGCAGAGACGGCTCTGCGTGAGTGGTATTTACGACAGTAACGTTAAATACAAGTACTCCACAGCGACTCTAGGGGTCAGTGTTTGAGAAAAACGAAAACTGCATAGTGTGCCTTTAAAATATATTTTATATGACAACAAAGATATAACTGAACTGCAGATTTAGATGCGTGATTCAGCATTTTTTTAAAGGCGGGGTGAAATGCTATTTCATGCATACTGAGTTTTTTACACTGTTAAAGAGTTGGATTCCCATGCTAAACATGGACAAAGTTTCAAAAATTAAGTTGTACGTTTGAAGGAGTATTTTTGTTCCAAAAATACTCCTTCCGGTTTGTCACAAGTTTTGGAAAGTTTTTTTCGAGTATGGGCATGTGTGACGTCAGATGTGGTGGAATTTCCTTATATGGGTCCTAAGGCCACTTCTCCGCGGGCGCGCGCACTCGAGAGCAGAGACATTCACTGACCAGAGCAAGAGAGCGAAATGTCACCAAAGTGTGTTTTTGGTTGCCAGGGCAAGACAACCCTGCACAGATTACCAAAAAAAAACAGCATTAAGGGACCAGTGGATGGAGTTTATTTTTACAGGCATCAACGGAGTTGTGCAAGTGTTTTTGTTTGTTCCCTGCATTTCGAAGATGCTTGTTTTATAAACAAAGCCCAGATCGACGGATTTGCAGATCGTCTAATGCTTAAGGATCGAGCAGTCACAATGATAAAGTTTCGTGGTCGTGCGTTGGAACCGGGCGGTGAGTAAAACTGCTTCAAATGTCTGTGTGTTGTTTTTAGCCCGGCGCGTTAGCACAGCTAAGCTTCGCCCACACGGCCCGCCTCCAGCCGCTCGGTTTTTTCCGGAAAGACTCGGTACAGCCTATCTTTCTTTTATAAATATAATAAAACTAAAGACTTTTTGGAGATATGAAGGATGCAATACTACTCTATAGGTACTCAAGATTAACAGGAGATTGAGTGAAAATGAGCATTTCACCCCCCCTTTAAATTCAAGTTGTGATCCTAACTGAGTATAAACTAATGAGGCCCTTCAATCTTTAAACCATGTTCCCACAATAATAATTCTGGTAAAATAGAGTTCAGCCAATAAATGGCAATTAGAGTAAACAGAAAGGTATTTTGTAATCATTCAACATTTCAGCAAATTGGCTCTTTCGTACAGTTCATTCAGTGTTGGTTAATGTATGTATATATATATATATATATATATATATATATATATATATATATATATACACATACATACATATAGCCTACATATACATTTATATGTCCAACAGGTTCAATGACCTGTTCCATTTAAATATATATACACAGGGTTAATGGTACTATGTAAATAACATTTAATAGATTACACTTACATGTAAACATTAGCAATAGGTTTGTAAAAGGTGTAATTACATGTTTGGGCAGAGTTTTCGGTGAATTTACACCGTTTTGACCAGCAAGTGCCGCAAGAGGTTGTGTTTTGAGCCGAGTGCTTCGAAACACTGAATCATTTAGCGAATCAACTGGTTCATTTCATTCAGAATTTCGCAACGCTTATTTCTCCTATCACTAATGTTCATGTTGATACTGATTTACACTTGTATTAGCTGTGTTAATTATGTTTTATTAATACAAGGTTGATATTCAAAATGAACCTATTCATCTGATTCTTTGAAAAGATTCCATGTACGATTCATTTACTGAGGAATCGAACACTGCTAACACGCACTTTGGGATCAGGAAGTCCTGCTAAACTTAAAGTTTGGCTGTTAAAAATACCATGTTGTTTTGGATTACTCATGTTGGCGATACTGTCATTATTTATAGCACTGGTCAAAATGACTGGTGAACATTTGTCGTGAATGTTACCTAACAGATTTGCCACTAACCTGCACCACACCCGCACTTTCTGACTCCATTGAATCGGATACCACCTTGTAGTCAATGTAAACTGTCCAATCCCTCAATGTTTATTGCTGTCGCTCTGTGTCGTTTACGTTTACGTTAGCATAAACACATGCGTTTCTAAGATTAAGAGGCATGTGTTAGATGTGAAAAAATGAAACAAATCGTTATCTTCCTCCAGGGGACGCTTTGCTGGCTCAAAAAATATAACCGTCCATTGATGCGCATTCAAATCTCAAGACTTTTTTTTGCATTACTGGAGACATTTTCACACTAAAAAGCCTAATCGTTTGAATCTGTTTACTGGTACCTGAAATAATATCATTGCTAAATTAAAAATCGGCTCCAGCAATGATTTGTAAAAGAAGATTTAGTATGTAATCAAGAGCGACTGTGATTCGTCCAAACTGACCAGCGCGGAAGAAAGTAACGTGTACCACGTGACACCGTCATCTACTTCGGCACCGTTCTGGAAAAGCAAGCAGCGTTTCTCTTTCTGGCTATGTATGTGGCTGGTCCTCTGGATGATAAAAACGGTCCTACATTACAGGAAATAGCGACAGGGACGCCTAGCTCTCTCTCTTGCTTTAAAGGAGCAGTTTTGTGGATGAATGGGGGCGGTTGCTCCTCTGTTCCAGACTGGCTGCTGTCTCTCGACTGCTGATGTGTGGGTCTGATGCGTGACCATTCACATTTATTTCCTTTTTCTTTGTGAACTGTACAATTTTCTCCTTTTTCATCGCGCCTGTTGCTCTCTCATGAAGAAAGCGGCTTTTATACCCGTAATAGCATCATCGCCTGCCCTGAGTGTAGAAACGGCACGATTGCTGCACCTTACCGACATCATAATTAAATAATTAGCATCGGAATAATGACAGTGAGAACTGTTAATATTCACTGAATTAAAAATACACGGTGAAGAATTGGATTTGGCCCAATCATAGCTGGCCAATCAGAGAGGACGTATGGGCCAAAGCCACGCCCATTTAATGCAGCTTTATGCTAATCGGCATTCTATTTGTTTATTTTTTTTCAGTGGTTTGAACTAGATGTCATCGACGCCCTCTTGCTTTACGGAGTAGAATTACAACAGAGCATGTCCGGGCAAGTTGGAGTACCGAGCAATAAATTCATATCCAAAAACTGTCCTAAAACACATCTTTAAATCCTATAATGTAAATAAATATATTCATTACGTTGTGTAAACAATGTCTACATCAAAATACACCCCTAAATAATTTACAAACTGAATGAGTGTATAAATATTTCAGTACAAAGTCATCAGATACATGTAACCTCCAGGAGAATGTCGCTAAGAGAGCTAAACTAAAGTTTTATTCGATGCTGAAAGAAATATAGCTGGATACATTTTGAAAATGACACAAGTGCGTGTGTTTGAGACTATTTGGGAGGCCTACCAGACACAAGACTCAGTTTTGCAGCCTTTGTGGGACTACGTGCGACTCAACCACTCTGAAACTCTTCGGTCTCCTCTCTTTCCAGTGATTTTGACCGTAGCATCGTATTTTGTTCTTTGCGTACCCTACCTAGTCTGCGACGTGGTGGGAATGAAGTGGCCAGCTATTTACCAGTACAAGATTCAACCCAACAAGCTGCCCACAAATGCAATGCTCCTTCACTGCAGTGGAGTTACTCTTTATAATCACCTACTTCTGGTGTTTCCCGCTGCGGTGGCGCAGTGGTTGTGGAGACCTCCCGTTCCTCTGCCTGAACAAGCGCCTACATTGCTTGAACTTGTAGGTGGGGTGACTGGAAACCTTCTTCTCTTTGACTTACAGTATTTCATCTGGCACTTTTTGCATCATAAGATCCGCTGGCTGTATGTGACTTTCCATGCCATCCACCATAATTACTCTGCCCCCTTTGCTCTGGCCACACAGTGCCTCGGGGGGTGGGAGCTGGTCACGGTGGGCTTCTGGACCACGCTCAACCCTGTCCTGCTGAGGTGTCATCTGCTCACCACCTGGATGTTCATGGTGGTCCACGTGTACGTATCAGTGGAAGACCACTGCGGATATGATTTCCCTTGGTCCACGTCTCGTCTGATCCCGTTTGGTGTTTATGGAGGTCCGAGCAAGCATGATGTGCATCACCAGAAACCTAATACTAACTTTGCACCCCATTTTAGTCACTGGGATAAACTGTTCGGCACTCATGCTGATTTTAGTTTTGCTAAAACTCAGTGATGAGCATGCATGCAAATGTATATTAAAGGGATAGTTCACTTTGAAATAAAATTTTGGTATGTTTTAGCTTACCTCAAGGGCATCCAAGATGTAGGTGTCTTTGTTTCAATTTTTATATTTTTAGGTCAAACCGTTCTTGTCTGTCAGTCATATAATGCAGGTCTATGGTCACTATCTCAAAGAGCATGCACAGAGAAGTCCAAATTAAACAATTCCCCATCGTGAGTACACATTGATGGCCTAAGACACGAAACAAGCGGTTTGTGTGAGAAAACGAACAGTATTTATATCGTTTTTACCTCTTGTACACTTTCCGGCGCTTGCGCAGACTAAGCCAGAATGTGCGCGCCCTCAGATCACTTGGATGTGGTTGTGTAGAGGTAAAAACGATACTGTTTGTTTTCTCACACAAACCGCTCGTTTTGTGTCTTAGGCCATCAATGTGTACTTACGATGGGGAATTGTTTAATTTGGACTTCTCTGTGCATGCTCTTTGAGATAGTGACCATAGACCTGCATTATACGACTGACAGACAAGAACGGTTTGACCTAAAAATATCAAAATTGAAACTACTGCGGAAAAAAAGAAACCTACATCTTGGATGCCCTTGAGGTAAGCTAAAACATACCAAAATTTAATTTCAAAGTGAACTATCCCTTTAAAAGTGCATGTTTGTTTGCCTCAGGCAGAACTTTTGACATTGATTTTATTTGTATACAGACAGTGCAACAAGAAGGATTTAAGCACAAATAAACTAAAATCGATGCAATGTACATACACTGCAGATGATTTTAAACCATCATTATAAAATAACTTAAATATTAAAATATTCCAAAGTTGGAACCATTTACAGGGAAATGAGTTGTTGCCCCTGAGTTGTTTGTTAAATTCTTACCATTCTGGTAAAATCTTATATAAATATATAACATTTTTAGAATTTTTATAAATATATACATTTAGAAAACACCTTTATAAAACCATTTAAACACTAGTATTACAGATATGAAAAATAAAATAAAAAATACTTTTGTAAAATGCAGCTATAATGTAATTGCTTTAGTTTTTATTATCAATAATTCTTAAAGCCGTATTTTATAGAAACCTGATATGATTTATATATATATATATATATATATATATATATATATGCTGTCAAATTGATTAATCACGATTACTCGCATCTAACGTAAAAGTTTGTTTATATATGTGTATATGTACAATATATATTATTATATTTATAAATATATATACACACACATGTGTGTGTGTGTGTGTGTGTGTGTGTGTGTGTGTGTGTGTGTGTGTGTGTGTGTGTGTGTGTGTGTGTGTGTGTTTGTAAACACACACATATTGTACATATATTGTATTGTACATATATTATATAAACAAACTTTTATGTTAGATGCGATTAATCGACTTGACAGCACTATATATAAATATCAAAAGGAAGAGATTTTGATATTAACTCAAACATTTCTCATCAAATTCTTTTAAGACCAAATAATCTGAATAATAAAATGTTTGGATGGGGAAAATATGTAAATCAAGAATTTTTTTGTTCCTCTTACATGGTAGAAAGACATTAAACCAAATGTGGTTAACCAACCACAAGAGGAAGAAGAAAAAACCCTCAACCTTCATACAGTTTATTAAAATAAAGCAGATTTGCATATGTGTGCAAACTCGAAATAGATTGCGGTGCAGTTATCTCTCATTTCAAAGCCTGATGTTTCTTTCTCTTCCTTTTTTCTTTTTTTTTCTTCTTTTTTTTTTGCTAGTGTTCATTTTAATATTTAAACATTTGAGGTTTATGTCATGAAATAGTTGACCTTGCAAACCTGCAGTCATGTGTTGTATGCATGTAGTAGGCTTGCAATTGATCTTTGACTAGTGATTACGCAATTCAATGATGTAACAGCAGGTGTCAGTAAAGAGATTACTTTGTTAAATCCCTTTGTGTAACTCTTGCATGTGAACCTACTTTTATATATATTTATATATATATATATATATATATATATATATATATATATATATATATATATATATATAGATAGATAGATAGATAGATAGATAGATAGATAGATAGATATACACAGGTCTATGTTTTGATGTGGTAAGAAAATATGCAGTTCTTTGCAATTACAAAAGATGAAATAAAGAATAGTTGGTATTTTTTGAAGAAAATGTCATATAACATGTCATATATTGATAGTTTTGATCGATGCTTTGTTAAAACAAGCGCTACTAATAAAAATCTATTAGCAATATAACGTCGTAAAATTTCTGTGTCTCAAAACCCAGTTATTTTCCTACCTAAATAAATCCTCTGTCATAGGCTGGCACAGCCAATGAGAGTGCGTCATCTGACCGCTGTGTGGCACTGTTCCCGGATCAGACTCAAACACACACACACAGCAGTGGTATGGCAGCCAGGAAACAGACAGCCATCTTATAATCTGCAGCCTGTCTGTTATATTTGCAGCTTAAACTGCTTTTTCCATCTGTTAATAATGGGCCAGTGTGGGATTACGTCGTCTAAGACGGTCTTGGTGTTCCTGAACCTGATATTTTGGGTAAGTTTGAGGTGTTTGAGACTGAATTTGAGAGTGCGTCAGTGTTGTCAGATGGACACAGTCAGGTGTCGAGCAGCTGCATTATTACACACACTCTTTTATATCAGCAATTCATTTATACAATCTTTTGAAATACAATGCATACTTTGCTCTATTTGATATGCCGATTTTGTTTGTAATGCATTATTTAAAAAACTGCTTGTTGCTGCGTATTGCAATGTTTGTTTACATATTCAGTCTTAATGATTCTGCGTTTAAGATTTTTTAATGGCTAATAAACAGTTACAGTGTAAAATAATGATATTATTAGCCTTGTATGAGTTGCTGTTCGTGAATTGGCCAGTCAGGCTCTTTGTTTCCTTTAGCCACGAAGCAGGTTAAGTTTTATTGTTTGGGATGTTAAAGGGATAGTACACCCAAAAATGGCAATTCTGTCATTACGGTAATTACTTATCCTCATATCGTTCTGAACGCGTAACACTTAAGTTAATCTTCGGCGCACAAATGAAGATCTTTTGATTTGATGAAATCTGAAAGCTCTCTTTCTTCATCTCGTGTTCGAGATCCCCCATATGGGAAGGGTATCCGTACCTGACCTCTGCAGAAGCATCCATTTGACCTTTCGCAAAGACCCGCCCCCTTTAGTTACTGTTGCTATGTCCGACAAGCCACGGCGCTCTCACGCCACTCACCATGTTCTCACCATGAAAAATACATACTCAACTTTCAAATTTGGTCATTTTTTAAAAAGAAATGTAAACAATAAATACCGTTTTGTAGTTCTTTAATGTGTCGTGACAGATTGCTCTAGAGCCTCTGCTCGTGGTCCGATCATCTCTTCCTTCTAGTTAATTTATAGCGTTAAATAGACATGAAAGAAGGATAAGAAGAAAATAAACATAAGAAGAAATGTTGTTTTAACTGGGGAAAGACATTAGTACACTTCGTTTTTCAAGTTCAAATCCTCCAACGTTAGCTACTAACTCCTCCTGACTGCTTTGTCGGACAAAAATGGCACGCGGAAGAGGCTTTGGAGAACCCGGAGAACTGCAGTCATTGCCTGATGCTGCCGAAAAAACTCCTGCGACGCCGCCTTAAAGTTGCTGTGACCCAGTGTGTCGAGCTCGGCTTTTCTGACTCAGATGGGGGGGACGGTGATGATGACGCACTACTGGTGGCTCCCGGGGTGTGACATCTCTCATCTGGGCTGACCAGCCTAATCCTGCGTTCCCCGAAGAGGACATCTTTGCGGGCAACCTCCCGCTCGTCGACAAACCGGCCAGTTCTGGTGATGACGACGACGCTGGCCTTCTCGGGGTCATCCCGCCCTCTGGCATTCCCCAGGCCAACGCCCCCGCGGCCTTGCCTCAGTCCATCCTCCTGGAAGTGTGTGAGCGAGCGGCCGCTCGCCTCAACATTGAGTGGCCGGCTCCACAGAGCACCACCGACCAGGAAAGGGACATTTATGACGGGAAAGTGCTGGGACCCCCTCCCAGTCCGAGGAAAGAACTCTTCCCCATCCTCCCAGCATGCGCGAAGCACGAGGCACAACTGGAGCGACCCGCTCAATCTCAAAACACGGTCTTGCGGGTCGGGTCTAGAGGTGAAGGATATGGCGGCTCTCGGCATGGGTGATCCCCCCCGCTATCGAGCCATCAATCGCCAGGCACCTCAACCCAGTCCAGGGCGGGCTTGCTCGCTCCCCAGAAGCCGGTCTTGCCTAACAAGATGGATCGTTTTTCTGCCTCTGTGCACCAGGCCGCTTATAGATCCTCGGCCTTGGCTGTCAGGGCCCTGAATGTCGTCTCCCTCCTCTCCGCTTACCTGGTGGAGATTTTGGACGACTTAGGCCAACAGCTGGACAAGCGATCCCACTGTGGGGAATCTCATATCTAAGCAACGCCTCTCACATTGACTTGTGGACGCTATAATTTTGGCATATGAATCGAAGGGAGTGCAGCCCCCAGGGGACGTCAGAGCTCATTCCACTAGGGGCTTAGCCGCCTCTTGGGCTCTGTTCAGGGGAGCATCATGCAGGACATTTGCTCTGCTGCCAGCTGGGCTTCTCCCCATACGTTTGTGCGTTACTACCGGCTGGATGTCACCAGAACCTTGGTAGCACATTCGGATTTTGGGGGTGGCGTCGTCTTAACCCTTCCTTCTCTTCTGTTTCATGTCCTGCCTGTACACAGCAGTTATGTGTGTGCGTCAGTATGGCGGGTTCATGATTATGGGACGTGTCAGGCACCACCCCTTTGGGTGACCGTCTTTCTCTGGCTTACAGAACCTCACTGTGAGTGTATTGGGGAATCGGGGAGCTGTCCATGTCTCTCCCATAGGTGGATCTCGAACACGAGATGATGAAAGAGAACAATAGGTTACTGTCGTAACCCCGGTTCTCTGAAACATCGAGTGGAGAGATCCACCAGCTTTGCCCCGATTACCGCACGAGAAGCGAATACTAACTGGAGAACAGCCCTTACCGGCCATTGGCTGCACGCTTCTGTCTGTCTTGCCAGACTTGGTGCAGTTGGATGCTTCTGCATAGGTCAGGTACGGATGCCCTTCCCGTAGGATCTCTCCACTCGATGTTGCAGAGAACCGGGGTTACGACAGTAACCTATTGATTTCTGTCCCTCCATTGACAGCTACGCAACTACCACTTTGATGCTTCAAAAAGTTCAAGAGATCGTAAAACTAATCCATATGAATTGAGCGGTTTAGTCCAAATTTTCTGAAGAGACTCGATCGCTTTATATGATGATCCGATTGAATTTAGGCTTTTATTAAACCAATTCCTCCTTAGGCAGTTCCTTTTGGAATTTGTAAGCAATCCTTAAGGATACTAATAGCAGTTTTCAGTATCACACAAAACAACAAAGAACATATTTTAAAACGGTTCCTAAAATGACTTAGAAAATAGTTAGAAAAACTGTACTTTACATCATTTCAATATAATACAATAATTAATAACAATTAAGTTTTGATAAAGACAATGTCCAGTTAAATAAGAACAAAAAAGAATTGATCAAATCAAATAATTGACAAAAAATAATGGAGAAAAATAATCCAAATGGAGATTTGCTAATATAAATATATCCTAGCTAATATCGAATAAACTGATTGATATTCATGTCTCATAGTTTTGACCAATGTCTAATGTTGTGACGTTGAAGTGAATTTAGGCATACAGTAATATAATGTGCAATATGTAATAAAATATTAAACAATTTACATTTAGAATCTACAAAATAAAAATATCAACAAAAACAAACTAACTTGTGATTTTTGTGCTCATTGGGTTTGACAGAACTGGGGCATTGGGGGCAAAGTTTTAAATTTAAGACTTAAATTGAGCAGTCGGATCTGTAAGAACACTACTCCACCTGTCAGCTTGCTTTCCTTGTCTTTGTGCCTTTGATTAATCTCTTTAATCTGGGACTGAATGAAGTTTAAAGTCTCCTCCTGGCAGATTGAGGTAGTATGACACTCTCCTGTTCTTTTTTTAGGGATCAGGCTGCTTTATTAAATCCTTGTTCATAATTTTAGAGCCTGAAAGCTGTGCTACATTGATTCAAATGAGGTTTTATGGTTCTATTGTAAATGGGAAAGACCAAATCCCTATATAAGTTTTTCCTAAAATGCCTGGAGGTCCATGGAGGCCACTTATTTGTAGCCATTTGATTTGATTTAGCCATTTATTTTGGTAACACTTTCTTTTTTGATGGTCCACTTTAGACATTCTACTAACTATAAGTAACTTTGCAACTACATGTCAACTAACTCTCATTAGAGTATTAGTAGACTGTAATATCTACTAACACTTTATTTTGATGCTCCCATACTGACTAGAAATACAAGTACAGGTCAACATATTCTACCCTAATACTACCTAACCTAACGGTTTATACTAGGGAGGGACGCACAATATATATCGACCAATATATTTTTAATGTTAGCGTTATTGGCCCGATAAGAAAATTTAACCGATATATTAAAGCTGATAAATAATGGATTATTTCCTTCAGCCGAGACAGTTCAGATGCGGACTGTTCACCATGATGGTTATGAATTGCTTGAAATATGATTGGAATCACTTCAAAAAGCAAAGTACAGTTAAGTGCAACATGAGCAGCGCAAGTGTGTCATATAGGCTTCATAACATTATAATGAGAACATTATAATTGTGTGCTTGGGACATGGATTTAATGGAGAGACTTTTGTTTTTGTAATCAGGCTCTCAAAAATGAAATAAAAAATTAGAATTTGGATTTATCGGCCAATATATTGGTTAATGGTTTTCAAATATAAAGAATTATCGGTTATTGGTATCGGCCAAAATTGTAATATCTGTGCATCCCTAACTAATTCTCTAATGAGAGTTAGTTGACATCTAGTTGCAAAGTTACTTCTGGTTCGTAGAATGTCTAAAGTGGGCCATCGGAATGAAGTGTAACCTTTATTTTTTCCTGTCTCATTTCCTTCCTGATGAGTATGAGCTTTTCTGTGTGTTGACCTTCAATTTTGGATCATGATTTTCTTGTTGGCCAGCATTTCAAAGACTTATTAAACTTGTTTTGAAAGTCAAAGTGACATGAATAAATTTGTGTTTGGCTTCTCACTTACCTTTATTCTGATGTACTCTTTTAATTTGATTTGCTGCATACAAACCAATTTAATAAATTATGTTTAGTTTAATCTCTTGGCATGAAAACACATAATATCCGCTTTCAGATAAGTAACTCTGTTATCTTCTTCTAGGCCGCTGCTGGCATCCTGTGCTATGTTGGAGCCTACGTGTTTATCACGTATGATGACTATGACCATTTCTTTGAGGATGTGTACACCCTGATCCCAGCCATTGTCATTATCGCAGTCGGAGCGCTGTTGTTCATTATTGGACTCATTGGATGCTGCGCCACTATTCGAGAGAGCCGCTGCGGGCTTGCCACAGTTAGTAAAATATTAAGTTCCCAGCACTGCATTTTAATGTTTTTCTTCAAGGGATAGTTCACCCCAAAATTATCATAATTTACTCTCTGTGAAATACACCACTGTTTTGGGTCTGTAATATTTTCTTATTTGTTAAGGTTAGGGTTGATAATTTTATTCAGCAAGGATGCATTAAATTGATCAAATCTCACAGTAAAGACTTTTTAATAACACAAATACTAAGCAGCACAACTGTTTTCAACATTGAAAATAATAAGAAATATTTAGCAAATCAGCATATTAGAATGATTTCTGAAGGTTCATGTGACACTGAAGACTGGAGTAATGATGCTGAAAATGTAAATAACATTTTAACATATTAAAATAGAAAACAGTTATTTTAAATTGTAATAATAGTACTGTTGTTACTGCTTTTTTGATCAAATTAATGCAGCCTTGGTGAACATAACTTTTTAAACCGTAGTGTAGTTGCTATTGACAAGTTTAGGCTAAAAATAAATGGATATGATAGTTTTAGTGTTTTTTATATAGCTTGCTTTACTGAATCCCCATTTTCTTGCGTCCCTTTTTTACAGTTTGTCATCATTCTCATGCTGGTATTTGTGACTGAGGTGGTTGTGGTGGTTCTAGGCTATATTTACAGAGCAAAGGTAAGTCCTGCATGTAAAGGAAGTCAATATTTATTGAAATAGGAGTGCCTACATCTCTTTTGTTTTTTATATGAAAGCCCTTCTCACACCCTTCAGTTGTGTTCGAAAGTGAACAAGGCATGCAATGCAATATCTGTCTTGTGTTGTGCTGTTCTGTTTGTATAGCAATGCGCTCTTTGACATATAGCCTAGAAAAATACATCTCCACCTACATAATGAAAGGGTTTAGTGAAAGGTGGATGTCAGGGTCAAAAATGAATGGGGGCTTGGGGCAAAATTGCTGTCAAAATGAATAAATATTCCAAATTCAAAATATCTGGAAAAAGACATTTTATGATTTCTTTTTTTTTTTTTTTTTTGTATTTATAATATATGATATGTGACCCTGGATCACAAAACCAGTCATAAGTCGCACGAGTATATTTGTATGGGTATACATTACATTATATGGGTCAAAATTATCGATTTTTCTTTTATGCCAAAAATCATTAGGATATTAAGTAAAGATCATGTTCCATGAAGATATTTTTTAAAGTTCCTACCGTAAATATATAAAACATTTATTTTTGTGAGTGAATGCAGCACAATCGCGAACATAAATGGACAACTTTAAAGGCGATTTTCTCAATGTTTTGATTTTTTTGCACCCTCAGATTCCAGATTTTCTAATAGTTGTATCTCAGCCAAATATTGCCCCATCCTAGCAAACCATATATCAATGGAAAAATTATTTATTCAGTTTTCAGGTGATGTATACATCTCAATTTAAAAAAATTGACCCATGTGTCTGGTTTTGTGGTCCAGGGTCACATATAATTAATGTTACATAAGCAAGAGTGCTGTTTTTCTGAATATCAGCCCGATTGCAAATGTGATATTGATTTTATATTTCAATAAACAAGAAGTTAATATTAAGTGAATTACATTTTAGACACAATTTCAAGAAATCGGTCCCACGTTTTCAAGAAATCCACGTTTTCAAGAAATAGTTTGAGGAAATGATTCAATGACACATATATAAAGTCACTCACTTGCTTGGTTCCTGAATGAATCAGCCATTCGAACGCATCGGTTGATTGAGTGCCTTTATTTAATAAGGTTTGAAAAAATTGCCATGAAAATCAGTGTAACGGAAAGTTAATTTCTGTCACTTGTGAACATGTTTCTAGGTAGAAGATGAGGTCAATCATTCCATCCAGAAAGTGTATAATGAGTACAACGGCACCAATATGGATGCTCCCAGCCGCGCTATTGACTATGTGCAGAGACAGGTGAGACTGCTTAATGAGATGCACAAAACATTCGGTTATTGTATTTTCAATAAATCACACCCCGACCTCCTAATAAAATCACCATAATGTCTGTCACAACGTAAAGCTCCATTGTTGCGGCATCACCAACTACTTGGACTGGAAGAACACCAGCTGGTTTAAGGAGTCTAGGAACAACAGCGTGCCACTGAGCTGCTGCAAACCCAACGTGAGCAACTGCACCGGCTCCCTCTCCCGTCCCGGAGACCTCTACCCTGAGGTGAGAGAACCCTGACGTGTGCTTGTGAGTGTAGCCGATGACGTGTGCATGTGATGTTAATGTATCCGTTGAACCACCTTAGGGATGTGAAGCCCTGGTTGTGAAGAAACTGAAAGAGATCATGATGTATGTCATCTGGGCCGCTCTGACATTTGCTGCAATTCAGGTATGCTGTTCTGAATTATTATTATTATTATTATTATTATTTTTATTTATTTTTTGGTCTGACATTATCTTATATAAGAAGTGAAATCCATCTCAGGCAAAATGTCTTCCGTGAATTTCTTTTTCTTTTTTTTTTGTGCAAGTATAGTGTCGATTCAGTGTTATTAGGCTTTCCCAAGCGGGTTTCGTGATTATCAAGTCAGAGACTGCGGTTTAATGAAATAACTGTATAGTTGTTAAATGATAGCAATCTCGATTCAAACACGCAATCTTATTTCTAAATGACAGCAGTCCGGCTTTGTCTATTAATCCTTTGATAACTAGATCACTGCGAATATTTAAATCTGCGTTGGCGCTGCTGATCCAGAGAGAGCTGTTGTCATGTAAGTCATGGCTCTTCTCCCCGTCAGACAGAGTTCTAGCGCTCGGCGGCGTCACTATGTGCTTTAGTTGCCCTGTAGCCGCTGAATCACATCCTTTGACATTCATACTGTTCCAGAAAGCCTCTGGTGCATAAAGGCCGTGTCTTGGCAAGGCCAGCACATGCCCGTGACTTACAACATGATTACTGACACAGTCTGCCTGAATTAACTGCAAGAAACGGGGCAGTAGGCTAGGTTGTTCTTGGCAAACTTGCATGAATTACACCAGATGTTCTCTGGGGTTATTTGACTTGTTTTTCCTTTTCTTTTTCTTTTTTTTCACAGTCTGAACTTAGATTAAATGTGTCGGTGCCAGTGTGAAGAAGTTATCTCTCTTTGTCACTGAGGAAATTTGACAAAATCTATTGTATGTTTGGCAAGCATGTGCGTTACCTGGAAACAACCTTTTTTTTTTTTTTTTTAAGAGCCCACTTTTTTAAACCATTTGTTGAAGATTCTGAAATAGAGCGGCACTTTTAGTAACATCAGTGTCAGTAATTCTAGACGCCTCTGGCTTATTTTGTGCTGTTGGCGGGCAGCAGTGGTCTCATCTTCCTTTCGTGCCCATCGTCTGTTTATACCGGTATTGTGCATGTGCTATTCTTATTCTCGCTATGTTACGTTGTACACTATTAGTATTCATATCACAGTCCTGCTAAGATGACAGGAAATTTACTCGCATTTGCTGTCCTGCGGCCAAACATGAGAGCAGTTGCGTTATAGACCAAACATATAATGGTGAGTGAGTGGGACCTGGACGCATCAGTGAATGGAGAGATATTTTGCTAAATAAAATGATCCTGCCAGAAGAATAGCATGAGAACTTTATGATGTCTGTTCCGACTGTATCATCTCAGTGAGCTTTTATGAGGGTTTACGCATGCGCATTAAGGTGAATTTAGCGTTTGCCAATGTTTCAGTGTGGATGAGAAAGACGTAGCCACACGGTTCGTCTCGGAGAACGTTCAATTAAGGCGGAACGAACCTGAGAGAAAAAAAAGAGATGCACACACACACACACACACAAGGAAAGAAAAAAACTAGGGCTGTGAAACGATTAATCGCATTTAAAATAAACATTTGTGTTCACATAATATATGTGTGTACTGTGTATCATTATTTTGTATATATAAATACACACACATGCATGTATATATTTTTATCTTTTTTTTCCCTCCAGATGCTGGGAATGCTGTGCGCTGGTGTCGTGCTGTGTCGCAGAAGCCGAGACCCGGCCTATGAGCTCCTCATCACAGGAGGGACGTATGCATGAAAAAACCTAGCAGACAAGACTCTCTTTTCATGCACACACCAACAGTCTCACACACACACACACACACACACACACACACACTGGGCTCAGGGTTCTGTCGGTGAGGTGGCACACTGGATATGCCCTTATATATCTCTTTGTTTCTACACACCTCACACAGGGTTTGCTCACACAATTCACTGGTGATGGGTGAAGCGAAGCGCGTAATATTTATTTATACAGTATGTGTCACTGAAAATGACTGCGTTTTAATTTAAACCTTTGTCTTTCTCTCAAAGGCATTGGGCCAGACTGCAAAATGGCGAACAGCCAGTTTTTAATCCCGCTGAGAAGATTTCATTAACACATGTATCGATAACATTTTCTCTTCCTTGTCTCTATTATATGGAGTGGAAGATGCTGTTATTGTATGGAATGATATGTGGAATGTATGCTTTCCTCATTTGTTAGTTTGCACTATGTGTACGGTTTAATTCTATATTACAAATACCGAGGTGGGAAATGGCTGGGATGGGGAAATGAGGATCAACCCGTGGTACCGCTGTCTCAGAAGTCACCCATCACCAGTCCGCTGCTCAGGGACAGTGGCAGTGTGAGAGACAGGTCTGGATTGACCACACAAGATTACTTGGCATTATGGGCCCAAATCGTACAGCTAAAGTGAACTATATGTTCAAAATGGTGTTCACAGCGGTTTACATGTAAAGTGTAAAGAGGTTTCGGGGGACACTCTACATGCACTACCTAAAAGTTACCAAACTCTTATATTATTTTCCTTCTTTTTCCATTGCTTACAGTGTGAACATTACTAGTCTAGTAATATATCGTTTAAAGTTAGTTTGGATAACATGTAGGTATGTAGAACAGGGTCAACATTGTATTAGTTTAAATGAATGTACATAGGGAGGAAAAAATGGTGAAATAAGCTCGCAATTTCGATCTTCAAATAAATGTTTCATAAGTTGACACCTTTGATATGAATCATTTTTGGCTTGATGGTGTGGTTGCAAAATAACAACATGCAGGCACTTTAAAGCAAGACTTCAACCTGATCAATCCCAGTAACACAAGGCACTGAACTGCAAGTAAAAATGTGAGACAATTTAAAAATAGTCAACAGTTGTGTTTTGTTGTAATAAATTAAATTAAATAGTATTCTACAAAAAAGTACTTGTATAGTATAAAAGGGTCTTGTAATAATATATTACATATAATTATACATATATAATAATAAATTATATTACATTTTAAAATAACTATTTGAATGTTATTAAAATTTTCAGCATCATTACTCCAGACTTCAGTGTCACATGATCCTTCAGAAATCATTCTAATATGAGGATTTGCTGCTCAAGAAACATTTACGATTATTGTCAATGTTGATGAAAGTTTTTGATGAATAGAGAGTTGACAAGAACAGCATTTATTTGAAATAGAAATCCTTTGTATCATTAAAAACATCTTTACTGTCACTTTTGAAATGACACAGCAGTGACTGATAAAGAAATCAATGAACTAAAGTGCTACTGATCAACCATTTTACCATCTGTCAACTAAAAATGTCAACTGGCTCCTAAATGTTATATTTTAGGAACCGGTGACTCTGTAACTTAACATATTTGAGCACAACTATATCATTCATGGCTGTTATCCCACTCTTGAGCAATTCCATTGTGCACAAGGCACTCGGACCCGTCGCGGATGCTCAAAGATGCCTTGTCTGGAAGCTTTCTTCAGTCAGGCGGGCTGAACACTTGATAGCATGGGACGGGGTCAAGGTTCAGTCGTTTCCCAGGGAGGGGGATGTGTGCCATCTGCTTGCTGTGTTAGTCATGCTTAGTAACATGCCTTCACACTTTATCTAGAGGGGAAAGTTCTTGGAGCCCTTAATAACACAGCATTTGCTAGCTTTAATGGCAGGGTATTAATAGTAGATATTTGAAATGCAATTAATGTGCCTGTCATGTGGGTTTCCCCCATATCGTTATATTTGGAGCTGAAACAGGATCTGTGGAAAAGAGGAATGTGAAACCTTTTACCCTGATACCTGATAAGGAATTAGCATGGTGTTGGTTTGCTGTGTATGCTTCTCATGTGTACTGAAAAAAAGGATAGGATTACTTCACTACCATTCAAAAGTTTGGGGCCAGTAAGATTTTTTTGTTTAAGAAATTGTAACTTGTATTCAACAAGGATGCATTAAATTCATCAAAAAGTAACTGAAGATATTTATAATGTTACCAAAGATGTCTATTTCAAAGAAATGCTTTTCTTTTGAACTCTCTATTCATCAAATAATCATTAAAAGGATCATGGTTTCCGCAAAAAATATTAATATTGTTTTTACCATTGATGATAATAAGAAAAGTTTCTTAAGCAGCAAATCAGCATGATTTCTGAAGGATCATGTGACACTGGAGTAATGATGCTGAAAATTCAGTTTTCAGTTCTATTTTAATAGAATTAAAAATGTAAATTTTTCTTGTGATGTCAAAACAAGAAAAAACTAATATTTTTAATTATATTAAAATAGAAAGCAGTTATTTTACATTGTTAATATTTCTCAATATATTACTAGTGTTTTGATCAAATAAATGTATCTTTGATGAGCATAAGAGACAAATCATACAGATCCCAAACTATTACACTGCAGTAAATTTCTAAGCTTCTGAATTTCTTAATATTTTGCTGACCTTGTAATCAACAGTGATTGCTAAACATTTGTGTAGAAAAAGCCTAGGATATCCTTCCCATTTCAAATATGATATAACAAGACCAATACTGTGACTGAGAAATGCTTGAAACTTAAAACTTGAGGTCTGTTAAAACTTTAAAACGTTTGCGTCAGGTTAGTTTGTCTGAACCATTTGCCTTTCAATGCCTGTGGAAAGTCAAAGTATGACAGCCACAGAGTCTGAGTCATTACCCAAATTAAATTCAGTCAACAGCAACATCATTACACAGATTTATTGCTCATTTTATGCCATCCAAGTGATAAATGCAAAATGATGAACTTTGAGCTGTTATGGATGATACAATCTTAGAAGAAAAGGTTCTATATAGAAACTTAAAGGGTTCTGTCAGGCGCTTCATATACATTAGGTTTATATATTTAGTTTTAATTAAATTTTACGCTAATAATCACACTTTATCCATAGAAAAAAAAAAAAAAAAAAAAAACCTGGATAAACATGAAAGTCTTACACAATAATTTAAGACATTTCTCCTTATATAGAACCTTTTTGGCATAGAGGTTCCGATGGCAGCGGTCCGACATGTAGCGATGCTGAGCTTCGGGCGACCCGAGTTCGAGTCCCGGCTCATGGTCCTTTCCCTTCTCTCTATCTCCCACTTCATGTCATGTCTTCTCACAAGGTGTATAAAGTAAAAAAAAAAAAAACTGAAAAAATAAACCTTTATAATCAAGGGTTCTTTAAAACGGCGTCAGGAACCCTATAGGGTTCTATGTTGAACCCCATTGAACCTTTTTTTCCTAAGAGTGTATAATAGTTAAAACTACATGACCTCATCATTGATTAACTTTCCAAAAATTGAATTCTGTGAAGATATCTACATGTACATTGTCTTTCTCATAAACTAAATCATGGCAAGTCCGTAGTGCCTAGTCATCATCTCTTATACATTCTTATGCTTTTTATTCACAATAAATAATTTTCTAAACAACTTTCTAATAAATATAAATCTCTATCTCAACAATAATGATAGTCATGGATAATTACCAGTTTTTAATATACAAATTAACCCATTTTGATTCATTCACTACAATCCATAGAGATTTTCCATATGGATGTGCTACTGCATAAATGCATTTTGCAAACGGAAATCTTCCTCTGGGACGCTTCATAAGGAGTGGCCTTAATTACTCTGCTATTAGAGGGGGTGTAAGGACACGGAGAGCCGTCTAGTCTCTTAATTCACATCTTGGCCAAGTATGAGCCTGGCACCAGCCCAGTGTGGCCGTCCCTGTCCACCGTCCACCAGCCGTCTCCTCCCTGTTCCACCACAAGCAAAACTTCCCCCGCAGAGATGGAGAGCTCATCAGTGCCCTGCACACACAGGACTTAAAGGGTAAGTTCACCCAAAAATAAAAAAGATCCCATGATTTACTCTCCCTCAAGCCATCCTAGGTGTGTATGACTCTTCTTTAAGCCAAACACAATCTGAGTTATATTAAAAACATATCCTGGCTCTTCCAAGCTTTATAATGGGAGTGAATGGGAACTTGGATTTTGAAGCCCCCCCCCCCCCAAAAAAGCGCATAATCTTACTAATCTCTTGTAAGGCCATTTTAATAATATTTTCCTAGGTTGTTTTATTTTATTTTTTACCTGAGCTACGTAGTCATACTGAGCCAGGTATGTGGCGCTCTGAGAGACAGCACTGTTTGAAGTTCCTTGTAGAAATACAGGAATAGAAGCATACACTCCATCTGAGTCGACTGAAAAAAAAAAAGGAAACACATTATATATATATATATATATATATATACATACATACACACACACACACACACACACAGAGTAGTGGCCAAAAGTGATGTTGTCCGGCCTAGGAAAATTGACATCTTTTTTTGCGCAGTTATGCTTGGAGTCAATTGTTATATTTGTGATAATACAATGAAACATGGCAAATTGTGCGGACTTAATTTATGGCCATGCAGTCATACAAAGAATTTATGAACACAAGCAAAAACAAAGGAGAGAACCAGCGAAATATTGTTGTATACCAACTGATTTTGTTGTAGTCAATGTATGCTTTTTCTTGTGAGCTTTTTTTGTCCATGGTAAAACAACCTGTACCTGTAGTTTCCCATTTTTTGCCAGATAAATACCTTTATTGATTTGTTCTTCCTGCATATTTTAAATATTTTAAAAAATATAAACTATTATTATATACTATTATTATATTATAATATAACTATTATTATAACTATTATTTATAAATATAAATATATTTTTTCCTCATATTTTGGTTTTATGATGGTTTAATCAAACTTGTAGGGTCATTAAAAACAAATAACATCACTTTTGGCCACTACTGTCTGTATGTCTGTCTGTATGTATGTATAGATAGATAGATAGATAGATAGATAGATAGATAGATAGATAGATAGATAGATAGATAGATAGATAGATAGATAGATAGATAGATAGATAGATAGATAGATAGATGTTGACAGCAAATACAATTTATTTTTAAGCAAATTTTTATTTTGCTCTTTATTGTATTATTTTGTATTAGGAAAATAATGCATTAAAAAAAACAACCCAAATCCTATTAAATGAAGTCATAGGGCTGAAGTGCCCCCTGGTGGTGAATAACATTTGTGTCTACAGTAACTACAAGATGAAGATGGCTAGAATTTAAAAACAATGTAACGTGCAATTTGAAATATATATATATATATATATGAGAGCTGACAATGTCATTAATATGTTGTACTATGTACCTGATGGAGGCGCTGATGGCTGAATACAGTCATTACTAGTCTTTGAGCCAACGGCACAGTTGCCTTGCAAGAGATTTGAAAACCTTTAAAAAAGAAAATAATAACTGCATAAAAATGTGTAAAATGAACATTAAAAGTGTTAATGCAAGGTCACAAGCTATCTAGATTATTTTCTAGATAAAGGGTGGATTGAAATAACCAGAGATAGGCTACTGATAACCAAAAAACAAAAATGTTTGTGTGGCACATCCGCTTGCAGCTTTATGTCTTACTGATCTCTAAAAATAGTACATGTTCTATTCATTTCATTTCCATTTCTAATGTAGATTACGCATAAACCTACAGATCCGGCAGTGGAAAACAAACCTCTTTATCACACCTCCGCCGAAGCGCGTGATGCCGTTGCTGTCCGTTGTTGGTTCTCTGTCATAATAGTTCTCAAACACAATAGGTGCTACAGACACATATGGAAAGTTTCATTATGCAAAATTTCTTACGAGCTATATCATCAAATCATATGGTTATGGAACTAAACTATGGGCGATTTGTGAAGTTTAATACAATAACCCAGTGGAAACAATACATATAATCACTGACCTGCAGGAGTGGTGCCGGTCTTTTTCGTCTTGATGAAAGTGTTTATGTCTTCCGTGATGTCACACATTTCTAGAACTGTCCTCACCTCCTCATAACACTGAATACAAATGAACAGTAATTTGACAATATGGCCAGCACTTGTTTGTTTTTTTGTGTCCAAAAGTCTGAGACAACATGTGAAATACTTCTATTTTGCATTTTTATAATTTAATACCACATTTTTTATACAAAATGTTGCCCTTTCGCTTTAATGACAGCAAACTAACGAAGTTTAAAGGATCAGTGACAAGCTTGCTTAAATTTAAATAATGAATATAAAGAATAATACATATTTCCTACTCATTTTACATAATAGAATTTCGTTATTTTAAGGCAAGAAATCACAGGTAAAAATGTAGATAAATATGTAGCCCCGCCCCCTTTCAGCGCTGCACTCGTTGTGTTCTGTCTTTCGTGAACTCTACAACAAGTAAATCCACTTGAGTTCACCAGCCAATTACTCCTCGACAGCGATGCCACAGAAATATATAGAGCTACCGCAAAACAGGAAGTTCACAACAACACAAAATTCTAAAGATGGCCGTGCGGCGCATAAGATACAGGCCTACTTCCCCACTTAATTAATCACTGTACATTTAGAAAATAATTTTGTATTAAACGTTTTCAGAAATGTTGTTTAAATATGTAAACGAGGCATTGTCTAATTAAATATGCACTAATTTGCATGTATTTCCTGAACAGAAATCAAAATAAAGCCAGATTAAAAATTGTTGTTGACATGCTGTATATAAGAGTTAAAGGTTATACAGAGGGGGATAAATCAGTAATACTACATTCACCATTAAATGTTATATAAACCAGGCGGAGCAAACCTCTCTGTAAAACCCTTAAGAATGTAAATAGGAAAGAAACTGGAAAGTCTGATGTTTTTAAGAGTTACTTATTTTTAGGTGGGGGGGACTCATTTTGAGGAAACAGCATTTAAAGATATGTATTGTAATTGAAAGGCAAAAAGATAAAGTTGGTAATACTTTGCAATAAGGTCCCATTGGTTAATGCATCCATTAACTAACAATAATAAGCAATACATTTGTTATACTATTTGTTAATCTTTGTTAACATAGTTTATAAAAATACAACTGTTTATTGTTAGCTCATATTAGATCAGGTCCATTAAATAATATTTTGATTTCAATAATGTATTAGTAAATGTTAGAATTAAAATGAACTAAGCTTTTTTTATAGTTAGTTCATGTTAACTAATGCAATAACTAATGTTAATAACAAATAGAACCTTGTTGTTAAGTATTACCTCAAAATAAACACTTTAAATGTGTATTTTGGATGTTTTTTTTTTCTTCTAGTTTGAAAGAAGACAGGTTAAGAAAGCAAAATAGCCCAATATATATATATATGTCTTGCCTTAAATTGATAAAAATGTGAAAGAAAATCAGATTTTAAATATTTTGAATTTGCATGTATTGAATAATGTCTGTAGCTATTATCAGTGTGATCTTTGAAAAAGCGTCATTACGTTATACTGACCTCATCTTCTTTGACGCATTGCATGGAAAAGTGGTTACAGTGGACCCAAATAGCATTTCTCAAAATATTAATACGATCATCTTCCTGCTGCTGAAAGACCTGGAGAAATAACATCATGATGTAAATACGTCTACATGCTGTCTGTCAAATTTTCATTTTTGGGTGAACAATCCCTTTAAGTAGAGTAAGTGATAATTTAGCCAAGTCTTTGCCAAACTGTCAGTGAGACACATGATGATCAGAATTGGTGTTATGGATATACTTATTTTAATAAGCCAAAACAAGTTTCTTGTGCAGTTTAGTTTAGTATGTGTGGTTTGTGTGGTACGCAGTGTGTAAAACACAGAGAAAAGGGAAGTTCATTTTTAGTGTGTTTCTATGTGGTTCACAGCCTCAGCACAGAGCTATTTCTGAAGGACAGCAAACAGATAGTCGAGTGTGTGTTTCTCTTTACCTCACATGTGCATTCATGCGTGGTCTCCCATTCCTGACGAATCTTATCCAGCTGCTCTATGTTTGACATGTACTGTTTCTCTGTCAATCGAGAACAAGCATCAGCTTCATTGGATTTCCAGCCAGTGAAATCTTGCTTGAAAGTATTTGCATTGTGCATTTTAGGCATTACCAGCGTCTTTGAATGTCTTTCCGGTTCGGATGTATCAATTGATCACTTTTGCATTGCAAGCAGACGCTGCAATGCGTGAAAACAAAAGCGTATTTCCATTCTCACCTGCATCCGCGGACGCGTCCCTGCACTGCTTTGCTTTGTTTTGCATCTGTTGTGGAATAGAGCACAACACTGTTTCAAAATACTCAGAGCCATCAAACAATATCACTAGCATGTGTACCAAAATTTAAAATGGTTATAAGAACTCGTAATTGGATCAGGAAAAACTTGGGGTCAGTACATTTTTTTTTTGTTTCACAAAGAAGTCCGTTATGCTCACCAAGGCTGCATTTCTTTGATCAAATAATACAGTAAAAACAGTAATACTTTGAAACATTATTTTCTATTTTAATGTTCCTGCGTCCTGGGGATCAATAATTTTATCCCTTAAAGGGGTCATATAATGGTACATGCACCTTTACAAGTTGATTGTACTGAAATGTGTGTTGGCAGTGCCTGTACACAACCATCATAAAATGATAAAAATCCATCCAGTGTTTTTTTTTTAATCTTCTTATATGTTTTCCCCCATCTCAAATCAAGCCGTTCGACGCCCCTCCCACCACTGTTGATTGACAGCAGCGTTTCAACACAGACCCGCCCTCGCTCGTGAGCGAGCTGTCAATCATAGTCCGCGCGGACCGGCGCGGCCATTGTTGATACGCTGGAGCACTGTCTATGAGCAGAATGGCGTCTAAGCGATTGTGGTGTTCTGTTCTTGGGTGTAATAAGGAACACAGCAGTCATGCTGATGTTCCTAAATCCGAACCAGTGGCTGAGTTTGTTTTCGAAGGGAATATTCCCCACGATCAACGTCAATGCTTTCATGTTTGCGTGAATCATTTCACACACCAGACTGCTTTACAAACGAGGGTCAGTAACGTTATAAAGCTGGTTTTGCTAAGAAGCTACTCCTGAAAAAAGGATCGGTACCAACTATTCGTGTTCCTGCTGCACCTCCAGAAGAAGTAGTGAGTGTAACATTTTATTAACCTTTATATTAATATTTATATTAAAGGGATAGTTCACTTTGAAATAAAATTTTGGTATGTTTTAGCTTACCTCAAGGGCATCCAAGATGTAGGTGTCTTTGTTTCAATTTTGATATTTTTAGGTCAAACCGTTCTTGTCTGTCAGTCATATAATGCAGGTCTATGGTCACTATCTCAAAGAGCATGCACAGTGAAGTCCAAATTAAACAATTCCCCATCGTAAGTACACATTGATGGCCTAAGACACGAAACGAGCGGTTTGTGTGAGAAAACGAACAATATTTATATTGTTTTTACCTCTACACAACCACGTCCAAGTGATCTGAAGCACATTCAGGCTTAGTCTGCGCAAGCGCCGAAAAGTGTACAAGAGGTAAAAACGATATATAAATACTGTTCGTTTTCTCACACAAACCGCTCGTTTCGTGTCTTAGGCCATCAATGTGTACTTACGATGGGGAATTGTTTAATTTGGACTTCTCTGTGCATGCTCTTTGAGATAGTGACCATAGACCTGCATTATATGACTGACAGACAAGAACGGTTTGACCTAAAAATATCAAAATTGAAACTACTGCGGAAACAAAGACACCTACATCTTGGATGCCCTTGAGGTAAGCTAAAACATACCAAAATTTAATTTCAAAGTGAACTATCCCTTTTAATCTTTGCAAATCGCTTGCTGCACGCTTCATGATGAATGCGGCTACACTCAGGGTACATTACGGCATGTTTTCTATGTACGACGTTCTCAATATAATTCATAATCCCACGTTTATAATGAACAACGCGTTATGGTTATTGTGTTATTGTGTTACAAACGCTGTACGCACAGAACAGAGGGGCGGGGTGAGCAAAGCTCATTATCATTTAAAGACGCATGCACTCAAACGGCGTGCTGAAAACAGCTGTTTTTGACCAGGTAAAATGAGTGTTTTCTTACAATACTAATGAGAATTTTTAATTAAAGTATATTACAAACTTTTAATTTAGACCCTAAAGAATCATATTAGCTTGTACAAAAATGGCATTATATGACCCCTTTAAAACTCATCTTTGATCATCTATGATGACATTTTTAAATGTTTTGAACAATTAAATCATGTTTGAAAATGGTGGCCTTCATGCCTTAAAATAGCTTGAATGTAACTCTACACCCTTGCTTCATATAGTATATACGTGGATTCATGAATATGCAAATTAGTCTCCGCCTCCTCTCACACGAGCTCAGAATGCCTATTATATTTGAACCAGAAACTGATTCAGAAGAGGAAGCGTGAATTATACAGGGTCGTCTAAAAGTGGATGTATCAGATTGGTAATGCGTTTTATGTATCGTTCTCTACAACATCGGATGCATAACAGTTATTGATATGATTAGCCTTTTGCTTGGCTACGTTATCAAACAGCTAATAATGTGTTGCTAATGTAGCACAACCCATGTTCCCGTTCGCCATCTCAGAGTCAGACAGCTTCCTTCTATAAAACAGCATCCCTAGAAACACTTTGAACATCATAGAAAGAAATGTTTGTGATGGTGGGAAACAGGGGTGGTTTCAAACCAAATTCTGCCCATAATAATCCATATTTTACCTTTTCAATTTGTTTAGGGGTGACAGTGGGTGTACTGTTGAGCTTCTCCACAGCCTGTTCAGCTTCATCAGCCTCTTTACATCTCTGTTCATATGCCCTTTTAGACTGGGAGAATAGAGAAGTACAAGGTTAATATGGCACTACTTACATAGACTTGAATGTAGCCAAGTGAACAAATATAAATATATTTAAATCAAATTTATTTCTTGTAGTCTTAATAGTAATTAATTAATAATAATTTGTTACATTTACATAGTGCTTTTCTGGGTACTCTAAGCGCTTTACATATGAAATGGGGAATGTCCTCAATCACCACCAATGAGCAGCATCCACCTGGATGATGCGACGGCAGCCATATTTCACCAGAACACACACCACACACCAGCTTACTGGTGGAGAGGAGACAGAGTGATGAAGCCTATCAGTATATGGGGATGATTAGGAGGCCATGATGGTAGACAGATGCCAATGGGTAAATTTGGCAAGGATGCTACTCTTTTTCGAAGAACATCGTAGGGTTTTTTATGAGCACAGAGAGTCAGGACCTCGGTTTAATGTCTCATTTGAAGGATGGTGGTGAATTACTTCTTAATTCTTGATTCTTGGGTTTGTTTTCTCACTCTATTGTGTCATGAAAAGTCACAGAAAATGCCAGAATAAACTTTATCTACGGTACTTGAAAATGGCTACATTCATGTAATCTGACTCAACTGCTTTCACTGACCCACACATAGACATATACAATCAATCTGCTCCAAATCAAACTGATAAATGATCAATTAATTCAATATACAACCACCATGAAGCAACAGGAGAACCAGACATTCAGTAAACTAATGGGAATCTAAACTTATATTTTTTTACTTCCTCTAGATACTGATTCTGCTGCTTATTTTTATAACCCACTATAAAACCATTATCTCGATCAGATTTACAGCACTGCAAAATGGAAGCTGTCCATTTACAACAGAATGATTTCTGAAGCTGAAAACTGAAGCTCGTTTCTGCCACTGAAAGAAAAAAGTAATTGCCACTTTTTATCTCGCAGTTCTAACTTTTTTCTCAGAATTGCATGATATAAACTCAGAATTTGCGAGATATAAAGTCGCAATTCTGAGAAATAAAGTCAATCTTTCTTTGCTCAGAATTGGACTTTATTACATGCAATTGCAAGTTTATATCTTGTTTTATGCAAGTTTATAGCTATGAACTCGCAATTGTGAGAAGTAAAGTCAGAATTGCGAGGGAAACTGTTTGAAAATAGTCCGATTTACGAGATTTACAATAGGCTTACATTTTTAATATACAAGTATCATAAATCAGCTTCTTAATCTTTAGAATGTCATCAAACTTAAGAAAACCAGGACATGGACTGGTTCCTTAAAAAAATTTAATTGGAAAAATCATGTTGATTGTGAATGTGAACTTAAAACGCAGCACTCATCACTGTCACATTTTACCCAGCCGACCAATCACAGTGAAGGAGGGGCGGGACATAAACAACAGCTACCAACCGAACCGCTCCATTTCTGCTTGTACATCGTCAACAGATGACAACAAGAAGCATAATAACGGAATAAAATTATTTTAAACAAGATACTTTACCCTGTATTGACATTTTTAAACTATACAGAAACAAACTATCTGTGAAATTAGATAATAATAACCCTTCCGCGGATGTTCTGTCATAGGTCATAGGAAGCAAAGCGTCTCAATGGTCTCAACTGAAAAAAACGCTGCGCTGCCAAAACACTCACCAAAGTGCAAACAGCAAGGCGTTTTCCGCTGGCTAAAAACACTTTTGTGGACACACTACATTAGAAAAAAAGGTTCAATAAACTTCTACATAGAACCCTAGGGTTCTTAACTCAATTTTAAAGAACCTTTATGCTAAAATGGTCTTCTATATAAGAAGAAATTCAAGTGGTAAAGTATGTTTACGAGCCGTAAAATGAAATTAAAAACTAAATCCATAAAATAATCCCATGATGGGAACCCCTAAAGGTTCTATGAAGCGCCTGACGGAATGCTTGAAGGTCCTATAGAAGAGTGCAGGGACAGTCCCGCTGACAACCTGTTGTGCTTTTGAACAATGGTGGAAGAAGCTCACAAACAAATCATTCGGAACTACAGTAACTACCCTTCATTTAGTGGTTATCATAACCCTCATCTTTAACCACTATGTCAGACAACCACCTTGACAGTTCCTGACTAGAACAGATAGTCACATCCCCTTTTACTCGTTTGTTTATCAAATCAGATCGCTTTTTACAATGCTATATGATAATACAGAGTAAGTACCCTTCAACATCTCCTCGCCTCACCCCTAACACACGCTTCTGAATGTGTCTGATGTACCAAGACAAACGGAAATGCATCTTTTTCTTGACAACAGAAGTCTGTTTCAGGAAATTACAAATAAATGAGGAACAGAAAAAAAACCCAACTTTGATAAAATAGAGTCTGAGTGAACAGAAGTGTGCAGGCGAGAAAGAATACATATCTAGTAGAGAAGTGAGACTTCCTGAGGTGACAGTTACAACATTTTGAAGACCCATCCCCCTCACTGCCCTGCACACTAGCTGCAAAGCACTGATGATTTAAATCACTCTCATTTCTCCCTTCCTCTTCCTGATATTCTGCTTTCAGTCTGTATTAGGCAAATACATGATTCACTGAGTAGTCCATAAAACTGAAGTCACTTCTGTGACTTCACGCAAGTTAGACTCACCTCTGTGGTTTTCTTATGTAATGATACTTTGATCTTCTGAACCTTTTCCATGACCCCTTCAAACTGTAAAAAAATTAAATAAATTTAAGACGTCATTTGAATTCTTGAGCTTTACAGGTAGCACCTATTTGAATAAATCGGAGGTTTCAAGAAGCAACTTGGTTTGGACAAAAACAGTATTATTATTTGTTCGCACCTCTGAGAAAGTAGTCTGCGGTTCTGCAAGATTAATTAAAGCATCACATAGCGTTTCACCTTTTTCCGCTGCTCCTTCTGTCGCTCTCTGAACTGCTCCATTCGTTTCACCTCTTCTCGTAACATGCCAGAAAGCTGAATGTGCACATTTCCAATGTTTTCCATTTCTAAGAGAGAAAACAGCATATTCATCAGTGATCTTGAAGGTATGGGTTTAGTATATATACTAGTAACTGATTATATGTAATCTGGATTACGTAATCAGATTCCAAAAATTATATTACATTTTAAAATACTAGTTACATTTTTATTGATAACATGACTACTTAATATTCACAAAATGGCAGTGAATTATTCATCATTCATTGATTTTTCCCTTCAAAATAGTCCTTTCTAAAACAGCATATTGCTTATGGATGTTCAGAAAGTCAGAGGCCACACAGCATACCAAATAAAATACTCAAATAATCAATGAAATAATCATATTTTTAGTGTTTTATTTTAATAATTATTACCTTTTCATAAACCCTCTGCAGTTCCTTTTAATGTTGCAATTTCCAAAAATTTTAATGCACTTCATTTTGTTGATGACAAATTTTCAACATTTTTTCCTCTGCTTATTTTTTATGTCTCTGTAGTACAAGATTATCCTACTCAAATCTATGTGATAAACAAGTTGAGGCTAAACGTAAGGTCAAAAGTAATCAACAAGTAGTCATCTTATATTATTGTAACGTAATAAATTATGTTACTAACTACAGTTTTCAATTTGTAAGTAATCTACCCAACACTGTAGTATATTAAGCATGTTTTATATTCTACGTGTGTTTGTGAACACTCATTCTGATTTTTAAAGCAAACTAAGCAAATTATAATTTGGGGTGTTACTTACGGACTTTTAGTTGGTCAAATGATGCCCTCAAAGTGCTACAAAACCAAATCAACAAAATTACGATTCAATTGATTGATTTAATATTAAAACCAGAAGACAATGTTTACATAAATAAATATATTAAATAATGCATACAGTGTTTGCTTACCCAATTTCACTTTGCCCTCCTGTCTTGCGTGCGATAGTAATTAATTCCTTTCCGTATCTTTCCTCTGCCATCGCCCTATGAGCAGAAGAATGTACTATGTTACCCAATACCGCTTTACTAGACCATAACAGACCAATGCTAATCAGCCTTGAAATATGCAATTTTCCAGTGTTACCTCATTTTTAAGAGCTCTTCCATATCTTTGCAAGCTCGTCGCCCATCACATAGCCTCTGGATAAGAGTCTCATATCCAGTGTTGCTGGTGAATTCTGGGCCCTGGAATCAAGAGGATTAGATTTCTCCACTACCATAAAACAGCAACAAGATTTAGGCTATGAGGGACTGTGCATCTCAGTTTTAATCCTGAATCCCTGGGAAGTTTCTGGGCTCTACTTGTAGCACTATGTTCATAAAAACGAGGCCTTATTTGAAGAGTTGATATCTATGCAAATATGAATATGTGGTACCAGTCTGTCTAAGGTGGTTAAACAGTTTAATCATTGACGACGTGCGACAATATTAACATGGAATGCTACTAATAATTTAACCATATTTGCAACTGAAAGAAAATGACTATTTTGACACCAGCTGTATGCACCCCTAACACTCAATAGCACTCGCGTGGCTTTACATGCAAATCAACCAAGAAGTCGCTTTGTAGATGGATGCTCCGACAACACAGATCAAAGCTAAAGAGAGGGTAGAGTGGGCACACAGTCAGCCGTTCAACAGGAAGCCTACAGATCATCTCCATGACACAACGTCAGAATGTCTATACATAAACTCTAAACCCACAAATGTAGAAAAGAATTTTGAGAAAGGCCATGACAAATATCTTACTCTTAAAAATCATATCCAAATCTTAATTTTATTGAACATCTCAGTACTGTCAGTGCAAATCTAATCCAACATCTGACTGAAACACATGTTAAGAAATGAAAATGAAAGCGATGCCAGATTGTAATTAAATTTGTCTTATATATAGATACACTAATTACGGTAGCACTTTATTTTAGAGTCCTGTTTCACATGAACATACTGTGACACTAACTAGGTACTAACCCTGAACCTTAACTTAACCCATGTAGTTACCTTACACTACTCAGTGCTTTGTGGGTAAGTATATTGAAAGTGCACATACTGTAAATAAAGTGCAATCCTAATTCCTGATACATGAAAGTGCACAAAAAATATTGAGATTGAGATTTAATAACTCGTCCAATACATTCTAATACAAGGTAAGGTGATGTGATGCTGTTAGACACATTAATAATCTACCCTGTCAATCATCATATGCGACATGGTTAACATCAAGCATGTCCAATCAGACTTGTTCAATCTAATATGTCAAAATAGCTCAACTCGTTCACTTACCCAAAAAGAATCTTTGAATTGTAACGGTGTCATTCTAAAGGCACTTTACAGCAGTGAGAACGATACAAGCACACAGAAGGAAACAAAGACGGAATTAAGAAAAGTAAAAGAAAGAACAGACAATGCCACATGCAGGAAACCACCGTTTCGTAGCACACTCGCGTGGCTCAGGTTTGACTCAGATAAGGAAGCACCCTCCTATTATGTCAATGACCGCAAAGAGCCTGCCCTACAGATAATATGCATGCATTCAGCAGCCATTTGAATACAAAATAGGATGACACATCTGAAACAGTGGGCTTTTGGAAAATGTATAGAGTCAAGAGTCTTTAGGTGTCGAAGAGAGTTTGAGCAAACAAAGCCATCTAAATCGAAACAGGGTTCAGTTAAGTAGTTTAAGTAAATCAAGTTAAATCAAGACAAAATTTGATTTGAGTATCTTTTGACTGCAAGCAACAGCACAGTAACTGAGTTTGATAACTAGTCATTTTAAAGAGGGAGCAAAAGGAAAAGTGCATGTTACACAGCTTAGTTCAAATAAAAGGCAACATCACAGGTCAAATTAGATAATAGCATTGATAAAAGTACCAGTTGCATGTTATCAAATAAAAATGTATGCGTAAAAACTCAAGTAGTCGTTCTTTGTGGCACCACAAGTAGTATTTATAAAAGGTTTCGACTATTACAACTCATCATGTGGCACATGGAGCTGTCTGCCATAATCTGTCACTTCACTGTTCATGAAAGTGTCTTGGCTTTTTAAAATCTCCGACTCTGAGAGCCTTTCATCGCCATCTTGATCCATTTCCTTGATGAGATGAATAGCCTGTATGACAATCAAGAAAAAAAATAGTTAGAATATATTGTTACAAAAGTAAAAAACTGAATGCACGATATATCGGCCACCGTATTGGTATCAGCCGATATATGTTCATTTTTAATGTTGTTGTTATCAGGGCCAATAAGAGAAAATTTAGCCTATATATTATAGCCGATAAATAATGGATTATTTCCTTCAGCAGAGACACTTCAGTTAGCCATGATGGTGTGGGATTACAAATTTAAGAATCTGTTTAAGATCTGCTGATCTTATGTCCTTACATAAAATAACATGAAAAACTAAGGTAGAGCACATTGAATTTAGCATTTAAGGTTATGATGATGATATCAGCTGTTTCCAGCAAGAGATTCCTGCCAGTCCTGTTCTCTCTATTGTAAGTTAAATGAGTCAGATTACTGAGACTCTCACCCTTTGTCTTTAATGGCTCTTGGAGCCCCTGTCCCTGTCTTTGAATAGTTATGCTGATTGTATTAGATTTGGTAACACTCTAAACTCTAGGGTGGGTTCCTTAACCTGGATACTTCATTTGCATGCTTTGTTTAAGGTCGTCACGAGGTGCTTATATAATAGAAACAGTATAAACCACAACTATATAAACCACAATGTACACTGCCTTAGTTAGACTTGATGACTGCAGCTACAGACGGCTCGTGTTCTCAATAAAGAATCCTGCTGAAGATACAACCAAGTCTCCAGGTCTTTGCTTCTGAGTTTCCTACAATGGTTATGAATTGCTTGAAATATGATTGGAATCACTTCAAAAAGGAAAATACATGTGCAGCGCAAGTCTGTCATATAGGCTTCATAACATTATAATAAGAACATTATTGTGTGCTTGGGACATGGATTTAATGGAGAGACTTTTGTTTTTGTTATCAGGCTCTCAAAAATTATATACAAATTTGGATTTAGATTTATCGGTCTATATATCGGTTTTCAAATATAAAGAATTATTAGTTATCGGTCAAAATGTTCATATTGGTGCATCCCTATAAAAAAAGTATAAGGCGGCTGGATGACACATTGACTCACTTCTTCTCGTGCCGACCCATAGCTGTTCGGAGCGACCCAGCGGAGCTGTTCATCCCTGTTGAGTTTCCCATCCTTATCCTGGTCATAGAGATCTTTAAAGCGCACCGTTTCCTCAACCTCCCACTGCGAGGGCTCGTCCTGCTCTGAAACACAGACAAGCAAACATGTATGTTTCTGATAATAATCTACCACAATCCTGGAAAATATTTTGATGCTAACATCTTGAGTTCCCATAAATCTGATTTGTCTGATTTCAAATGAAGCCAAATGTGAATGATGTACAGTATATGTAAGTACATATCGGTTATCGGCTGATATTAGCATTTATTTAATGTATTATTATTGGTCAATATTTGATTGTGCATGCTTATTTTCCATATTCTAATCTTTAAAAACTAATAATTTAATAACACTGTCAAATGTAAATAGAGCTGCACGATTCTTGGATGAATTGAAAATCGTGATTTTGTGTGTTTCAAATAGAGATTCTCCAATGATGAACAGACATTTAAACAAAATAACGTGATTTATTAGAGGTTCTGACTAAATGTTAATTGCTGCCATCCATTTAAAAAGTCTTTATTTATTTGAAAGATTAAAAAAAAAACGGTTGAATGAATGATTCAATGACACACTCATAAATACAGCCATTTATCGGTTATTGGATTATTTTTCTTTTGTATTAGGACATCACTAGTGTAATGACTATACACTGTTATTTATCCCAACATAATCATACCATTTGCTCGGAGATCTCCAATGAATTCACTCAAGCTGATGAATCCATCTTTATCCAAGTCATATTCAGTTAGTACATCTTCAATAGCAAAATCCTGGGGAAAATGCAACCATACAGCACATAGTCATGCATGGATGTTTAATATCGAATCATATTTATGATTTATTGCAGGTTTATTGTATACTCACAGCCATGTGGTCCACCTCAGATGGATGAGTAAATGCAAGGAACTCTGTTAAGTTCAGGCCAGCTGAGCCATCCATATCGGCAAAATAAAAACGTCTTTTTTCCTTTGCATGGAGCTGTGAGTGGATAGAACCGTTTTGATCAATCATGCAACACTTTTCATTCCCGTTCCATAATATGAAACGCTAATGAATCATGCAACATACAAATCTAAGTGACTCCTCCTCTGGGTCCTCAAGAACAGCATCTTCATCCACTTCCACAGTATGACCATGCATGACCATATTGTATTCGTCCCAAGAAACCAGACCGTCATTGTTGGAGTCAAACTCAGAGAAGCGTTCCTCAGCATCCTCCAGCGCATATCTCCTGTACACCCTCTGTATCCATAATGTGATTTCCTCTAGAGAAGCAACAGAGAATGCTTATTACTTCTAAAATACACTACTGTTCAAAAGTTTTGGGTCAGAAATTGATTCTTTTATTCAGTAAGGACACATTAAATTGATCAAAAGTGACAGTAAAGACTTTATAAAACTTTTAAAAAAAGTATATTTCAAATAAATTCTAAATTTTGCTTAATAAATAAATGCTTAATATTCAACAATATTAATATAATGATACAATATTAATACTGACTGCACTGACACCGTTATATGATAACTGAACTGAGCTGGACAATGACATTTTTTTGCAGAACAGCTTTATAGATGAAATGAACTATTTTAATAATTTATTATTACAACAGCTGAACAACAGCTGAAATGCAACATTTTCCTGTTATCACTATAAAGCTCCATTGAAACAATCTGTATTGTATAAAGCGCTATATAAATTAATCCTGGAAGAAAGAAATATCAAAGAAATACCAAAGAATCCTGGGGGGGGGGGGGGAATCATGGTTTTCACAGAAATATTAGGCAGCACAACTGTTTTCAACACTCATCATAATAAGAAATGTTTCTTGAGCACCAAATCATAATTTCTGTAGGATAATGTGACACTGAAGACTGGAGTAATGATGCTTAAAAAGTCAGCTTTGCATCACAGGAATAAATTCTATTTTAAAACATATTAAAATAGTAAACACTTTATATTGTAATAATATTTCACAATATTACTGTATTTTTAATCAAGTAAATGCAGCCTTAGTGAGCATAAGAGACAGACTTCTTTCAAAAACATTTACAAAATCTCGGAAGTGTAGATAATCTGACACGTCTCATGTGTAATAAAATAAGTGTCAAGTAACCAAACCAGAACTGACCTGGAGTCAGGTATTTATCAGAGTTGGTGTCAATCTTTTTCACTATCTCCACCAGTCGCTTCCGCTGCTCGGATGGATTTAGTTTCTGTATTTCGTCTTTGTCCTGAAAAACAGTGAGAGTTGGTAGAATGAAACTGGATCACTTTAAAGATTTAAAAAACTGTTATAAAGAACCATGCAGACGATACCTTAGAGCCAAGGAACATATTTGCATTATGTTCATGGTTATGTTTAAGTACATGATCCTCTTGGACAATTTGGCTGCCAATAGCTCCTGATGCACAACAGGCCACCAGCAATAATAGAGCTGCGTATGCAATCTTTAAACCTGATAAACACACAAGTGCAAACAAATTAGGCCCCATCATTTATGGGATAGTTCACTCAAAAATGAAAATCTGTAATCTGTAATTAATTAGCTATTCACCCTCATGTCATCCCAAACCTGTAAGACTTTCGTTCATCTTCAGAACTCAAATGAAGATCTTTTTAATGAAATCTGAGAGCTTTCTGTCCCTCCATTGACAGCGACGCAACTACCACTTTGATGCTTAAAAAAGTTCATAAAAAAATTGTACAACTAATACATATGAATTGAGCGGTTTGTCCAAATTTTCTGAAGAGACTTGATCGCTTTATATGATGAACAGATTAAATTAGGGATTTATTCACATTGATCAGCGAACCTGCGTTACACGTGAGAACAACCTCATTGGTTCTTGCTGAAGCTCAAACGTGATGCGTAACACGAGAATGAATCTCATTGGTTCTCGCACGTCAAGCGAACATGCTTGAGCTTCAGTTTACCACAACTGTGTGAGTTGATCAATGTTTATATTGTTAAATATTAAATCTGTTCATCATATAAAGCGATCTTGTCTCTTCAGAAAATGTTGAGTAAACCGCTCAATTCATATAGATTAGTTTTACGATCTCTTTCTGAACTTTTTTAAGTATCAAAGTGGTAGTTGCGTCGCTGTCAATGGAGGGACAGAAAGCTCTCCGATTTCTTTAAAAAGATTATAATTTGTATCCTAAAGATGACAGGTTTGGAACGACATGAGGGTGAGTAATTAATGACATAATTTTGGGTGAAATATCCCTTTAACAAGATGATCTCGACTGCCCTCTTGTGATGATGGGCTACACATTCCCATGTCAAATCATCTAACAATATCGACGTTGGTAAGGAAGGAGAATAACAAAGAGGTTTCAAATAATAGCAGTCTGTAGCCAAAATATATATTTAAATAAAACTATACATAACATGTATGTATCTCCTTTTGTGTTATGATGACTTTCTGATATTGTGGAAGGCGCTTTGGTGGCTAACTAACTGTGAAGTATTTTTTTATGTAAAAGGCAACTAGAAAACGTGCAAATTCATGCCAAGGATAACACTCTGTTATCTATTTATTTAAGGCACCTATAAGAAGAATTCACCTTACGTGTTTAAGAAACAAAACACTTACTTTCGAAAGGCTGTTTGCTAAAGTTTTGAGCTGAGCTTGTTGCCATGGTGCGCTCCGGTCATCTGGACTCTCACTCAGCGTTTCCTGCATGTACTGTTACCGCCTCCTGCAGGCCTGGAGGACGAGCAGAGAAAGACCTTAAAGTCCCCATGAAATCCTTTTTTTTTTGTGGCTTTTAGTATGAATATGTTAGCTTTACTTGTATATAGCTAGTGTGCTCCAAAACAATGACAAAATTCGCATTTAGAACATATAAACGTTCAAAATTTAATCATATTTTCTGTCCAATCAAATGCTCTAGAATCTGAACTATCCGGCCCCCTACATTATAAACAGATGCTTAAAGAGTAACTAAACCCCTGGTCAGAGCTTGACTCCACCCACTGGCAATATTTGAAAAATGCTGGAAAAGTAGGCAGAGCCCAGTGGAGAGGGGGCGTGTATCTGAGACGTATCTCTCTGTAGGCTAGGGCGTGGTTAACTGGTACCCTCTGACATCAGAGTGTACCACAACTTCCAATAGGAAAATTCAACTGCAGTAGCCACTGTTCAACCTGAAGAGGGCAGCACTGAGACGTTTTTACACCATATTTTGTAAAATTAAAACACTTTAAACACAAATGTTAAAAAAATTACTTGAATCAGTGAACAGCACTAATAAAGCCCCATTCTTACAGAGCATTAACTAAAAAAAGTTGGTTTAGGGTTTAGTTACCCTTTAAGCTGCGGCTAAAATCAGTCACTTGTTCACACAATTACTATTTTGCTTCATGGTGAACGGCATAGTGCACTATAAAGGGGATAGGGAACGATTCAGACATGTAATGCTTTCGATGGGGAAAATGAAGTCTGGTTTCATGTTTGTGTCACACGAATTGCTGCTGCAGTCTCTTTTGTTGCATGCGTCTGTCTTTCTAGTTCATTAAATATTTAATTAATTTATATTCAAATTGAATATATATACGAACAAATCAAAGTTTAAATGCAAAAAGCAAAAATAATTACATCAAGATCATGGAGAAGTAGCCTATATTTGTTGTATTCTGATGCATGGGAGGGAATTGAGAAGAATTAGGAAGCAGACTTTTAAAAAATATATATATTTTTTAATAATGTCAAATACAGAACAATAGCAACAGAAAACAATGAAACATATTCAGTAAGGTAAGAACAACCAAACAAAGAAATAATAAACAAGCGCCATTGTATAGGCCTAGCTAATACAGTATAATAATAATAATGTAATGCATACATAATTTACATAATTTTTTAAAGTGTGCACAACTACCCATTTATTTGACAAATTCACAAATGTGCGTCACTACATTTAAACTAATACAATACAACTTCTGTGTGCAAAATCCAGAAATGCATGAATGTGCACCATTTTGTACAAATAGAGACATAGTTGAATACAAAACCTCGATTTTGTATTAATGTAGTTCAGAATATGTGCATGCAACAAGTAAGATGTGCATTTGTGGATCAGGTGACACGCGTGCATTCATTGACTCGTTTCTGAGTCGATACAGTTGGATTTTGAGACTTTCATTTCACCGGTTTAGCCTTGGCTTGCACGATCCACACACACACACACACACACACACACACACACACACACACACACACACACATCTGGTTTACTATCTTTGTGGGGACTCTCCATAGACTTAATGGTTTTTATACTTTACAAACTGTATCTCCTTACACTAACCCTACCCCTAAACCTACCCATCACAGAAACCTTTTACATTTCCAAAAAAACTCATTCTGTATGATTTATAAGCTTGTTTACCCATGGGGACCTCAATTTAGGTCCCCACTGTGACACAAGTCCCCATGAGTCTGTGTGCATTCAGGTTGAAGTCCCCACTGGGATAGAAAAACATGAACACACACACACACACCTGAGAAAAACAGCTGCTACCACTAAATGGCATTATGTGCTAAAACCACAGACAACGGCACCGTAATCAAGCGTTCTTTTCTCATATAATACGCTTAATGTTGTGGCTTAAGAAAGTGATATTGATATTGAAGCACCAAATTTAGTACACAATATAGGCCTAACTTATTAATAATTATAAAGCATACTTTGTAGAGGCAAACAGATTATAAACAACACCCCCACGCGCGAAAATGTCTTACGATTTCAGGATAATTTCTTTCTTTTCTTTTTTCATAGGGTATTTTCATTTTTTAGGATCATTTCTTAATATATTGCAAGCAACAATGAAAACAATCCAGTGAACGAACGAGGTTTTTTTTTAAAAAGTGTAATTTGCCATCACTGCTAGACTGTCACGCGCCGGTTCGCAATCGCATCATTCTAGAATTCAAACAGAAACAAATAACAAATATTTCTGCAGTCTGTTTTTTACCAGGCAGTTTCTCAGTCGCGATGATGATTGAACCTAGCTCAAGTGGTCAGGGGAAAACAAGCTGGTCAGAACTTAAAGATCTCGTAAAGGGAAGACGATCAGCCTGTGTTGAAGTGGACGAAAATGGAGAGAATAAGGAAGCTGAAGGTGAAACCCACCGCTGGGTCTTGAACCCACGGAGTAACTTCAGGTACGTTAACGTTAACACAGACTCACTAGCCTGGAAACTAACGCTCACCATATTTCATATTAACCAATCTAATGTAATTCAGTTTCTAATTATTCAGCATCAGCATATGGTAATTAGAAGTGTGATCGTTGTAACGTCTTATTTGATCTCTAGACGGTTATTAAGAGTAAACATGAATGACAGACGATAACTGATTAATGTTAACGTTACACTGAACAAATAATTTTTTTGTATTATTTTAATAAAATCAAACACAATTTAAATACATATTTCACATTCACATTTTTAATACACGCGATTTAATTTAAATAAATACAAGTAGCCTAATATAAAATGTAACGATAACATTAAAAATTTTACACTTGCAATTTAAATTAATACATAACGTGTGCTACTAATGATACTATGTGATATGTACCATGTTTTTTGCATGGTAATTCAAGGTATAAAGTATTTAAATAAATAAATAAATATGTTGTCATGACAGAGGATGTAATGACAGTTACAATGTTACAATGACTTCACAATGACAGTCTTGTGTCTGTCAATGTGCCATTAATGCCATCACAGTGATCTAACGTTAAAAAGAAATGTTAAAATTTGCCTTTTTCTGTCTTTTAGGCACTACTATCTTGTGTATATGGTGGTCTTAACATTTGTGAACCTTATAACAATTCCTGTGGACTTCGCATTTTCTGATGATATGCGTGGAAGTACCCTCAAATACTGGGTGGCATTCAATGTATTCTCAGACCTCCTGTTTTGTGTTGATGTCGGCCTTAATTTTCGAATGGGCATTTTCAATGAAGACGGTCAGGTGAACATGCCTTCATTGTCTTGTATGTCTATAGTGTAATATTAATATTATTATATTATGGCTTTACCTTTCTTAAAAATGGATACTATGCATTCCTGTTTCTGTCTAGGTCATCCTTGATCCGAAATTAATAAGAAAGGATTATTTCAGGTCTTGGTTTGTTCCTGATGTGGTGGCTGCATTTCCGGTCGACATTATCATTATTACTTTGGTAATTGTATTCATCAGTTAATATCACTCACACTAATCAAATTGTAGAGATACTTCTTACAGTACAACCAATTCACCACAGGAGCATTTTGATCACGATGACACTACTTCACTGGCGGCTTCGAAGTTGATGCGGCTACTCACGTTTGTGAGGATTCTCAGCATGATCCGTTTACTCCGTGTGCCAAAGCTTCTGAGATTCTGGTTTGAACTGGAGAGTGTAAGTTTCAGCACAACTCACCGTCATGTTTATGCAAGAAATTTTCAATGGCAGGGATAATAAATGAAAGAAGGCACAATTTGTTATGAAACTTTACACATGATCACATATGGAATTTAAGATATTATTTATGTGCAGTAGCACTTTACATTGTTTCAAAGCTTGACTTGAAAAATGCGTAAAAATAAAGGCTCCAGTAAAAAGGCTGTCATATTAAATGTTATATCAAGAAGGACTTGCTATTCTCTAGTTTTTCAGAAAACCATCTATGATCGGATAATTTAAAGGGATAGTTTACCCAAAAAGGAAAACTTTGTCATAATTTACTCACCCTCATGTTGTTCCAAACCTGTATGAGTTTCTTTTTTCTGTTGAACAGAAAAGAAGATATTTTAAAGAATGTTGGTAACCAGACAGTTGGCAGCACCTATTGACTTCCATAGTATTATTTTCCTACTATTGAAGTCAATGGGTGCCGTCAACTGTCTGGTTACCAACATTATAAAATATAAAAATAATATAGAAACTCAAGAACCCCAAACAGCCTAAAATAGTATTTAATAATACGATTTTTTTTTTAAAAAGATGAAAGGATTTTTTATATAATTTTTGTAGTATTTTCTCACATTTTTCCTCCTGTGTCATAACACGATAAACCAGCAAACAACAGGACATTTTTGGTTGGATTTTGTACACCCTTACTGTTCTATGGATACTTTATGTTTTATTATCTATCATTTTAGATGTCAGATGTACAGCTTGAAGAATTCAAGAAGTTATTCAGGGTTGTCTTAGTTTTCCTGATGATGGTCCTCATTTGGCACTGGAACAGTTGCGTACAGTACTTCATATCTGCAGTGGAAGAGTTTCCCCAAGACTGCTGGGTTGTAAAAGAGAAAATTGAGGTATTTCTAATTTTTTATTGCTTATTCAGGCATTTGTTTGACATGATGTGTTCAACATGTCTTCCTTTTTTTCTGTTACATTTTGCAGAATGCCTCGATCGGGGAAAAATACTTCTTTGCTTCCTTCAGAGCTTTCTCTCAAATGGCCTGGAGATCAGTTGACTTTCCAACACGTACGCCGCACAGCATTCTTTCCACATTCATTATTTTTTGAAAAATGATAATCAATCTGATAATCAGTCTTCGGTGCAGAATCACTTTTACGATCAGGATTTGGGATAATCTATGATGTGCTGTTACTTTTAAGTGATCAGACATATGATTTCCATCTAACAAAAAAGGCAATGGCTTAGCCATTGTGGCATAATGTTTTGCATGAGCAAACACCACTGAAGAACTGTAAAAAAAAAAAAAAAAAGTAGTTTACAGTGAACTAAAGTGATTCCCTTTTGTTTGTTTTTTTAGGTGTGGATGAACGGTGGATAGCTGTTTTAAGTATGGTGACTGGATATGTAATGTGTTGTGGATTTATTTCTTGGGTGATCACAGCTTTTGGGAGCATGTCTGTGACTGGCAATGCATACAAGGTAAAGATGAATTTTAAGAGTTAAAATTAAAGCTGTTTGTTTATTGTTTGTATTTATTAAGTTTGTTTATTCAACAAATAAATATAAGGCGCCTCTGATGATATTATGCCATGATATATAAATATTTCAGATAAACCAGGTACAATCCTCCACAATGTTCCAAAAGCTGCCCAGAGTGTTGCGCCAACGTACCACTGCCGAGTACAAGTGGCACTGGGATAAGGAGCACATCCTCGACATCATGCCAGAACAGCTCAGAAAGGTTTCTAATTGATTCATAAATATAAACTTCAGATAACACACAATATGTTTTTCTACTGTTCAAACAATCATTTGGCTCAAACAGTATTTTTTTTATAGAAATAATTTTTTATAATGCTATGTTTTCTGTTTCAAAGGATATGATGGCAGAAATATGCTCCAACTTGTTGAACAAGGGCATGTTTTTGTCGCTTAACAAAGAGTTCACCGAAGCCATCTTGATGAAGTTGGACAAAGAGTTCTTCAGTGCTGGTGATATCATCATTCATCAGAATGCTCAACCGCACAATATGTTCTTCATTGACTGTGGACGGGTACTTGTGAAGAACGAGGCTTTCCAGGTGGAGCTGTGTGATGGAGATTACTTTGGAGGTGATGTATGAGAAACTTACTGTTGTGTGATTCAGTTGAGAAGTATTCTCGTGTAGAGTAACGGCATGAAGTCTGGTCCACATCGCAGTGCTAGTCAAGTCAAACTTCAAATACACATTGTTTCAAAGCAGCTTTACAGAAAATCATGTTAATGTTTAAAATATCTGAATTCCTGCATGCCTCTGACATTTATCAGATAATATAGGCGATAATATAGTTTACATTTTGCAACAATACAAGCAATCAAGCAGTTGAGATCTGCTATATACATTATTCTGATACTGTATGAATGCGAATAAAGTTGGACATGCTTAAATATCCAACCTTATATAAAGAGCTTTGTTATAACATTTTGCAATGAAATAAAAAATCAGGCACCTGAGACTATTTTTAGCTGCCTGATTTTTATATATATACATACACACACATAATAGATATATATAATATACTATATATATGTTAATACATATATATATATATATATGTATTTTATATATATGTTAAAAAAATGCTATTTTTAAGAAATATTTAAAAACAAGAACATTTGGACATCAAAGCATGCACACTTAGAGCGGGTGTTTAAACTTTTGCTTTAAATGCAGTTTGTTTCATATCAAAAGGAACCTCTTGTCTGTCGCTCCGTTGTCAGTGTCCTCTTTTTCACTGCGTGAGAAAACAGACGTGTGGTGTGAGAGCGTGAGAACAGCGTCAATCACATGAGTTTCACACTCAGAAATGCTCAAAATTAGATTACAGAGCTTGCCAGATCAAGAAAATGTTTTCCCAGTTTTGTGTGCAGTGTTGATCAGATGTTCAGTCAGGTAATCTTTGCTGTGAAACTCCAGTGTGTTTTAAACAACCAGCCTCAGCCTCACCATTTTAAGTTTTGTGTTTCTGCAGAGATCAGCTTCCTGTTTGGTGGAAGGCAGTCGGCCACAGTTTCTGCGCTGACCACCTGCAGCCTTTTCACCCTGTCATTACGAGAGTTTCAGGAGATTGAGGAAGAGTTCCCACATGTTGTGAACGAACTGAGGGTAGCAGCTCAACAGCATCAAAATTATCTAGAAAGTAAGTCTTGCATTATGAGTTGCTTTGTACAGTCATCGGGAGGGGACATGTTCGGTTCACTTAGTTTTGTTTTGTTTTTAACTTGTGGGAAGGTGATAAGTTGTGGCCACGAGATCATTTTGTCGAGGTAACGCATCCTTATTTCGTGTAGTTGTGGGAAGTTCGGATCATTTTCACTCGGATCTTTGAATCTCGTTCATCAAAATGAACGAATCTTATTTCGAGTCATTTCATTCATTTCAGCAAAATGTATTTAAAATGTTACATGTTAGCCAAATTCCCCAAACACATCAAATGTTGATCGCATTTAGAATAAGAATAAAATTGCAATGCAAGGAAAAGGCCATATTATGAGAAACAGAAACGATTAATAAATTGATCTTGGGACTGACAGGAAGAACGAAAGACTCGGACCCGAACCCGAAGACTCGAGAGATGAACTAATCATTTCTGTTTCCAGTACAGAATCTATTGGATGTTGCGCATGCACAGTCAACACAAAATGAACAAATCACTCTCTGAGACAACTCAGTAGACCCGAGTCATATTACACCGTGTCCTAACTACACGCAATGCCGCGACGCGCGATAAAAGGTTCTTTTCCATGTTAATCAGAGTTTTTGTCCTAACCAGCCGCGACGGCGACACGCGACGATTCTATTTTCGAAACAGATTTTATTTTTCTGCGACGTCGCGCTGGAACAACAAACACAAAGTGTGGCAATGATAATCTCAGGTACTGTTTATGTGCTTTGTTTAATGTTAAAAGCATGCAATGTGACTTTGTATACCATTTAGTGCTCCCAGCTTTGTACAGTAGCACCTCACTGCAGTACACGAGATCCAGGGGGCGGAGTTGGATCCAGACCTAAGGGGTGGAGATTGGTAGTTTTAGGGGTGGGTTTAGGGATCAGGGGGTGGAGATGGGTAGGTTTAGGTATAGAGCTGGTAAGTCCCGCCCCTTCCGTAAAACCCCGCTGGACCTCTAGGTTGAAAAATCGTCAATGCAAGTGAATGGGAGAAAATAATTATTTTCTGGTCCCGTTTGAATTGTGCCATGAATGTGAACATATGTTGTCTGTGAATTTTTTATATAACTTTTCATGTTACGAGTTTGACAGTATATGGTATGATTCTTCGGCTAGCAGTTGTGGAAAAGACATAACGAGAAAGACTACATGTCGCCTATGTGACGTCACCCCATAAAGTTGACTTACCCGTGGTTTTCGCCAACCTCAATGATTTTGTCCTCTCCCTGAAAGAAGGCGGTGAAGTGCACCAAAGACACAGCCATGTTTAGCGGGATCCGTGAGCTAGTGTCCGTGTGCGAGTGGTGGTGACGTTTCAAACGCGTCGAAAGCAGCGAGGAGTTGTAGTCCACAAAGTGCTCACACACAAAGTCTACCCGTATTAAACTTCTACACGCTAAATTGTAGCATTCTTTACACGAAAAGTTATATAAAAAATTCACAGACAACATATGTTCACATTCATGGCAAAATTCCAACGGGACCAGAAAATAATTATTTTCTCCCATTCACTTGCATTGACGATTTTTCAACCTAGAGGTCCAGGGGGATTAGCGGAAGGGGCGGGACTTACCAGCTCTATATGTAAGGATTTCGTGTTCTGCAGTGAGGACCATCTCGCTTTGTAGCTGTAAAAGCAACAATGGATAATTCACCTCAGATCTCGAAATTAAACAAATGGAAACAAGAACATTCAAACTGTGAACAAGTATATTCTTTGTTACGGTCTAAGCCTTATGAGTGTTGTATTTGTATTTTGTGTGTATCTGTTTCTGTGCTCTGATTAGTTTCTTTCTCTTCTTTCTCTTGTTAGGCTCCGCCCCTGCGCACCTGTGTCCCGTTGCTCTAAAGGCTCCTGTTGAGAAAACAATTGAAGTGTGAAACCGAATGAGGCACGCGGCGGTGAAACCCGGCTGTAATTAGCCGTAGAATAAATGTTTAAACTGCACTTTGCCTCGCGTGTCCTTTTATGTTGCTTACCCCTTTTCCAACGAGTAGATTTTAAAAACAGGGGTTCGTAACATCTTTGACAAAGATTGTTTTAGTAACTCAGTAGCCTATGTATTTTAAATAATGTTTAAATGGTGTAATATTTGTGAATTTGATTATGTAGCCATCTTATCCATTTTCTTGCGAGTGCCGTCAAGATTATTCTCTGGTGCTGTGAACCTAATTCTATTCTCAGGATATTTTTATACCCTACACTTTATAATTGTTTAAATATTGATTGCAAAGGATGGAAAGGACCCAAACGATCTGTAAAATAGTTTAAATGTGCCTTATCCATCACATCCGTGGCTGTTATTGGTTCATCATTACCATTACCATGTATAAAATGCTGCACATTCATGAATTTCTGGATTTTGCACACAGAAGTTGTATTGTATTAGTTTAAATGTAGTGACGCACATTTGTGAATTTGTCAAATAAATGGGTAGTTGTGCACACATTAATAATTAGCACCAGGCCTATTAATTTGTAGTTGTTTGTGTGTGGGTTGTGAAATGCTTAAAAACCGCGAAAATAAAGTCACAAAAATGTCTCTATTTGTACAAATTGCTACACTATACACATTCATTAAATTTTGAATTTTGCACACGCAAGTTGAAAGGCATTTGGTTGTAGAAAATAAAACATATCTGCAACCTTTATCAAGTTCATGGATTATTTGCACGTGTTAATCATTTAGATACAATATTCATCCCATAATATGGCGGCATTGTTGAGATACAGAAGCAGTGTAGACATTTGGCTGGAGAGACGAAGGGTTTCTGAGATAATAAAGGTAATATAATATAATATAATATACAGGTGCTGGTCATAAAATTAGAATATCACCAAAAAGTTGATTTATTTCAAGAATTCAACTTAACAGGTGAAACTAATATATTATATAGACATTACATGCAAAGTGAGATATCTCAAGCCTTTATTTGTTATAATTTTGATGATTATGGCTTACAGCTTATGAAACCCACAAAATCAAAATCCCAGAAAATTAGAATATTACATGAAATCACACAGTAATTACACAGTGATACCATGGTCATTGAACCAGGTTTTGGTTATTTTGGCAGTGTGGGCCGGTGCAAATCCTGTGGAAAATGAAGTCAGCATCTCCATAAAGCTTGTCTGCTGAAGGAAGCATGAAGTGCTCTGGAAATGTCCTGGTAGACGGCTGCGTTGAGTGGACAGCACAGTGGACCAACACCAGCCGATGACATGGCTCCCCAAACCAACACAGACTGTGGAAACTTCACACTGGACTTCAAGCATCTTGGATTGTGTGCCTCCATTCTTCCTCCAGACTCTGGGACCTTGGTTTCCAAATGAGATGCAAAATTTGCTCTCATCAGAAAAGAGGACTTTGGTCCACTGTGCTTTATTAAATCCAGAGTCAACGCAGCCGTCTACCAGGACATTTTCAGAGCACTTCATGCTTCCTTCATTTTCCAGCAGGATTTGCACCGGCCCACACTGCCAAAAGAACCAAGACCTGGTTCAATGACCATGGTATCACTGTGTAATTACTGTGTGATTTCATGTAATATTCTAATTTTCTGGGATTTTGATTTCGTGGGTTTCATAAGCTGTAAGCCATAATCATCAAAATTACAACAAATAAAGGCTTGAAATATCTCACTTTGCATGTAATGAGTCTATATAATATATTAGTTTCACCTGTTAAGTTGAATTCTTGAAATAAATCAACTTTTTGATGATATTCTAATTTTATGACCAGCACCTGTAAATACTTAGAAGTTAGAACATTACAGCAGGTGGCATCGATGCACTATATTAGTTTGCAACCCGGCGTTAGACAACCAAAAGAAGCGTGTTGCGTTGTCTGGCCTCCAGGTGTCGCTGTTTCTCCGTGATCTTTACTGTCCGATCTCCAGCAGGAACTGACGTTTGTGTCTACGACTACATGAGCAAATTTTCCAGCTGGAGGAAAATGTCCAGCGTCAAAGATCCGAGAGTCTGAAGGTGGGAATCGGCATTTATTCACACAAATTCTTACTATGTTTACCGTCAGCTCTGTTCTTCTGCCTACCGGAAGTGTAGTATGTTCTGTTTGTCTGAGTATCTGTGTTGTTTGTTTTTCTTTTGCTTGTGTTTTCACTTTTGTTGGCGCGTAGAGTGCGCCGAAATTCCGAAATATGTGCACAAACATTGCGTAAAGTTTCTGAAACTAACTTTCTTCGAGAGATATATTGTTTAAGTGTTTATACATAGTCTTTTTGTGATGTTTTACCATGTCGGGGTGTTCGGGGCAGGTTATTTAACTTACTATGCTGACAGCAACATTTGATTAGAAATATTAATCTGTATTGGCAATCTCTAACGTTATTGTTGTTGTGTTAAAGTTAGCTCTGATTAGCTATTTTTTGTCGCATGCTTTGCATTCATTATAACCTTTTGTTTAGTTTCTGAAGTATCTTTCAAACTGTATTTATCCTTTATTCATTAAGATAAGATGGGGCTGCATTTCTATTTGGATCACTACTGTTCGGATCACTTAAATTGATCAACATTACATCTAATACGTAATAAAAAGCCCTCTTGAACTCAGAACAGGTTAATGAAAGTTAGTGATGAAGCTCAAGTATCTGCTGCAAATTCACTTACAGTTTTTGCAACACTGGGTGAAGCCTATAACAATATAACATTAATTCTAATACAAAAGCTAAGATTCTTTCATCTGTATTTAAAGTTAAAATCTTGCTGACCATTTATTTATGCAAGAAAATGTAATGCACCCTATTTGCATATTTACTTGGACTTCCATTCCGGTGTTTTTTTCTCATTGCAAACAAACTGAAATAGCACAGTCGATATTGTGTAATAATTATAATATTGGAATGTTTCTAATAGGAATAATAGCTCTTTTGTACGCTGCTTTGAGTCAGTATTGTTGAGAGAACTGACTGGAGAAGCAGGTTTTTATCTTGTGTTTTTTTGCCAGGCATAACTAAAATAGGTTTGTATAAATGTGTGGATTCAGCACGTATGTCCTCTTTAAAACTTCAACTGAAGTGGTTGCACATAATCGTGTTGTTCCTGCAGTGTTGCGTCATTGTAGTTATATGCATGAATCATGTGCCTTGGCCCTTGAGTATCCTAGCTGAATATGCATATGCAACTAATTTTTTCAGTTCTGCAATTGTTTTCTGTCACGTAAACCGACTATATTGTGTCTACTGTAAACAGGACAGATGTAATGACATGTTTCACACATAATGAGTGCTGTATTGTCATCCATCATTCATTTACCCTTCTGGACTTTCTCACTGTCTTGGGAACTATCTGTCTTCTCTTGACTTGTTTTTGCAAGTGCTTAGAAAAGCATCGGAAACCAAACTCTACCAAACGAGTCATGATTTGTGTTGAGTCTTAAAAGTTAGCTGATGTTCATAAACTGACGCATTTAAAAGCCATATTCATTTTCTAGTTATTCATTTCCGTACTTTGAACAGCTGGATTGAAGCTTGATAAATCATTTTATTCTTAAGTACAAAAACATATTTTGCTGTCTTCCATTATGATTTGACACCATCTTTAAAAGGCTTTGAATTTGGGGGTGTTTCAAATGCATAAATAAGTGATATTTGTCATTGTTTTTACAGTGCAGTCAGGCATGCACCCTGAGTAGTGAACCATTCCCACAAGCTTTTAGCTGCGACGATTTGATAAAACCGAGAGCGCAGAGTATGCCACCTGCCTTTTTTCTGACATGGAAAAAAAGGAGACGACACAGTAACGAGACACTCCATTGCCCGGTTTCACAGACAAGGCTTTAACTAGTCCCAGACTAAAATGCATGTTTGAGCTAACACTGAAATCAACTTGCACTGACTTTTCTTAAAATATGTCACTGGCATTGTTTTGTCTCAAGATGCACACCAGTTTTTTTTCTAAGACACATTTTAAAAAGCTACTTAATGTCCTAATTGAACTAAGGTCTAATCCTTGCTTAATCTAAGCCCTGTCTGTGAAACTGGGCCTCCATGATTTAACCATTTGATCTGTTATAGTAATCAAATAGGTTTTGAACCAGAAAACATGTCTTCAAGAACATCAAATTGCTTTTTGGGTTGTTAGTCAACACAATGTTGGTTTAGTAGAAGGTTTAGCACTATAAAATGGTTTTATATATATATATATTTATATATATATATCCTATATATAATCATTATAATTTTTTAGTAATTTTTTTTTTAGATTTAATAATACAGCATTCTAAATCATTTTGCATAATTTGATGTCTTACTGATAAGACATGTTTGGTCTCGTCTGAGAACAATGCATAGTTCCTGTCCTCGATTGTGATCTGTTTGCAGCGGTTGTAAATCGCCTTATAAGCGCATACCTCTGACCTCATCAGAGGGCTGGTTCACACTAAACGCATTTTTGGGGTTAAAAACGCAAGCTTTGAGACATATTTTTAAAAAGTTATTTTAACTTAATCGCAGTGTTTTTAGAACACTTTGCTTGCTTTCATTTTCTGTAAATTATTTTAAAAAAAATTGTTTGCGACTGCACATCAGTTAAAGTCCCCTTGTGGTGAAAATCAAGTTTTTAATGTTATTTATATGGTGTTTTTAATATGCTTTAAGACTAACCATGTGCAAATTCATAAGTCAACACCATTGCTGTTTATTTTCTCTTTAAAACTGCAGTGAACCAAAGACAGTCTTAAAAAACGCGGTTTGAATTCGCTGGTGTTTCTTACATCACAAATATGTTGTAACCAATCACGTCAACATGCCGGTGAGCTTTAGCATATCATTAACTATGACCGCTCTGAAGCAGTGGAGTCTCAAGAGAAGCAAGGATGTAGTTACATTCAAGCTATATGAAGAACATTTTTATCACAGGATAAAATGTTTAAATGTCATTTTGGAGATCATAGATGAGTTTTAAGCGATACAATTATTGACTATTTCTGGGCAACCATAATCAACTAAACTCTGCGTTGCATGGTGCATAACACCCCTAAATGACACATTCTTCCTTGCCTTGACTAGTTGTTAGAGACAGATATATGGGGTTTTTCAATCTGTTTCGTCTTCACTGTCATACTTATCATAAATCAGTCCTGCCCTGTTTTTGCACAGAATCAGTGAAGCTGTGAATGAGGAGCTGAAACCCAGTTCTGTCTTGAGTTTGTACCTAATTGGTTCTGTTTCAGTTGCAAGCTGGCATGTCCTGGGCCTGCAAGGCACAGGGAAATGTCTGGTATGTGCTTGTAAACGCCTGCCATTCAACCATTAAATCCGGAGTTTGATACGCCCTCACTGACCACTCACGTGAACTGTATTTTCCTGCTGACGTTTTGCGCATTTCGCAATCTAAAGATTTCTCATATCCGAAATTTTTATTTTGATTTGAACAGATTTTCTATCTTCCAGGCGCTTACATTTACATTTCTTTTTAGTAGCACTTTTGCTCCTAATTTAAATTTAGGAGAACAGTCAAAATTTAGGAGCTCCTTCCGATCAAATGAACCTTCTCATTTCAGGGTGATATTCGACTCCTCAAGTTTTTTAAGGTAATTTTTTTTCTAACTTAATTAAATGTATGTCATCTTTTGTCAAATTCTTAAATGTGTTCAAAATTTAATTAAAACAATAAATTTAATTCGAATAATAAGGCAGAATAAGTTACCAATCAAACGAAATCCGTATCAACAAAATGAAGCTTTGCACTGAAGAGATTGACTGATTTTTGAAACGGAAACTTGCAGTCGGTGGCGGCATGTCACTGTCTTTGTCACTGAATCATTCAGTCAATCAATTCGTTCAAAATGGCTGATTCATTCAGGAACGAAGAGAGCGACTGTCATGAATGGGTGATTGACCCGACTTGTTCAAAAAGATCAAATGTCTGTGATTGGCTACATTGCTCAACGCTGCAAACATGTTGTAAATAGAAACCTTTGACGCTCTCCAAATGCGCACTGAATCAATTAGCTAATATGCTTTTAGTAGTTTCGGCTGAGGGTGCACCCTCTAGCACCCCCGTAGACTCGGTCCTGATGGGATCTGAGGTAAATTATTTTTTTCACAGTCGCACCCATTCATTTTCAGTCACAAATGCGACTGAAATGGTGCCACTGTAGAGCTGTGGTTCTGTTATATGTAACAGGGCAATTCCGCGTAAAACTGTCACATCCATAACACCAACACAATGCCATGGTATTTAGTTGGCGTTATGGATGTGACATTTTTGCGTGGAATTGCCCAACAGCCTTGTGCATCTTTTTTCAAGCTTCAGTCAATTCCCTTTTTCCTGGTGTAAGGTGTAGGGTTGCATTCATCCATCTTTTTATGTTTTACTAGGGCTCACATAACAAACAATTGAACAAAAGGGATTCATTTGTTTGATTCAGGACAAAATGTCATGCTAGTGTTGGTGCATAATGGATTATGTCCATTACTGTGAATGATAGAACCTTGAATATAACCACACTATTGTGAACAGGATATTTGATTGTTAAAAATGGCCCAGAGCAACTCAGTATATTGACCACAGCCTTTAAAAATAGCTCCACAAATGCATCATAGTTTGCACTGAACATGCAATACATATTTTGAAAGCATTAATGTCCTGAGTATCCAACATTGAAATGTAATATTCTCTCAATTTCCAATTTCCCGTAGGCACCTGTTGTAAAGTTCCCGTCTGAAACCAGTGGTCTCCCCATGTACATAGCAAGGCAAAGCTGACACCATGGCCCACATATCCAGTGGCAATGGGTTTAAGTTTGACAGGCCAGCCTCTCCCGGTGTGGTCCGGCCCAAAGGGATTGTGGGAAAGGAGGAGGCTTTACGCATGGAGGTAGAGGCCTTGGATAAAATTAAGCGTGAGAAAGTGCACACACTCCCAGTCACAGCGTCTTCTGTTAATCTCCTTCCCAAACCAACGGGTCAAACGTCCACTAGCCGACAAGAGAAAGACCTCATTGTGTTCTGTGAATCAGAAACACAGAGGAAAGAACAAAAAGACAATTTTGAGGACATCGATTTGGATAAGCTGACCACGGAGGAGCTGGAAAAGCTGCTTCTGGATGACAGTTTTGGCACAACCAAAATGACAAGACCTTCCTCTTTGCTAGGTTGCAATCTCAGTGCGTCGTATCCTGGAGGACATGCGTTCAGCCCTTCTTCATTTCACTGGACACCCACTCCAACACATGCACAGACTCCCATTTTCCCCTCTGCTCCTTTCCTGAAGCCTCCATGCTCTTTCCAGAATGGCTTTAGTCCAGCTATGTCTCCCTTTATTAGTATGTCGGCCCATCCGACCCCCTTCCTCTCATTTACACCCGTACAGCCACCTGCTGCTCTGGCCTACTCACAGTCTGCCGTCTCCCCAGAGATGGCCAAGCTGTTCGACAAAATTGCCAGCACTTCGGAATACTTGAAGAACGGCAGGTCCTCTAGCATGGAAACGGATTTGGGAAGCGCCAAGTCCTTGGAGCCATTGCCTCAGCCCTCAGAACCTCCCAACATCAGCCAATTTGAGTGGCTGGACCTGGACCCGCTCAACAAGCACAAGGAGGTGGAGGTAGAGGAGACACTCTCTGTATCAAGAGGTCCTTTCAAAGAGAAGTCTGGGAACGCTAGAGACCCATGGGATGCTGTTCTTCAGGATGAGCCTGAAGTTGTGAATAATGGCAGTCCCTCGGCAGAGGTGAATAGCAAGGTGACTTCGGCAACCCAACCAAGAAGAGCATCAACAGGGGCGGCTGTAACAAGAAGCCAGTCCCTCAGTCTACCTGCAACCTCAACGAATCACAGCCAAGGCAAACAGGTAAGAGAAATTCCCTTTCTGCCGACCCATAACGTGTTGGCACATCCTCTTCTGCAGAGTTAGGAGAACCTGCACTGGGTTTGCAGGAGGAAGTAGAAATGATCCTAGCCAGGTGTCAAACCAGTTGTGTTTAGTGCATATATAGTGAACAACTTGTATATGATGTTTCTCAGTGTAATCAACACATATTTTCAAAATAGACTATGTAGCAATGGAAAATGAATACAGTGAAATGTAAAAAACCTGTTCTGTGAGAACTGCCCCTATGGCGGTAACTGTCACGCTTTAAAAGAGATGTATTTAAAAATGCAACTTTTTGAGTGTTTTACCAGTCAAGTAGCTAAAGCACAGCATGCCAGTTAAAAATGAATAATATCAAAACAAAGAAAAACATACTAATTGACAAGTTAGATGATTAGTTGACCATCGTGATCCTCCCTGAATCAACAACATAGTATTTTTGTAAGTGTCTCTAATGTTAGCATGGATGCTTGTATTTAAGAAAGCAGCAGTGCTCTGTGATGTGACAGGATGTAGAAGTTAAAAATGTGTGCGTATGGTTTTCTAATTATTATACCGTGCAGTGTGGTGAAAGTCTTTGCAACATTTTAAGCTCGAGGCGATTTGCCTTTTTTGTTTTGGTCTTGTTCCTCATGGCTGGTTTCTTATTAACTCTAGGCAAGTTCAGCTGATGAAGTTTCATTTTACCACGTCTTATCTAACCCTTTTGCTTTATCGTTGGTCTTTCCTTAAAAATGTTGTCAGTGATTGCCAAAATAAAGAATGACTTCCTGAGAGGAATGTGCATTGAGTGAGACTTTGCTTATGGGGAGGGTGTGTAAATGTGTGCCCCCCCGCGAGAAATCCCACTTCCCGTTTCTTTATGTTTGTTTCTGACCAGGACAATTGGCTGTTGTCACACATTTCCCACAGAACTTGAAGAATTTGTACCCATAACTTCTACAACAGATCAGCTTTCACTTAAGGATAAAATAAAGTGGTTTGAGGGCTCGGTCTTTGCACTTCCTCATTTCAAGTATTAGGAATGAATATCATTACATTTCTGAATCACACATCGGGTCTAGTTCATGCTCACTACGCACTAAGCAGTCCTAGTGTTCTGGAGTAAATAGGTTGTTGTCTTTGTATAGTGAGGACTGCTGCTGGTCTCATTAGCACAGACAAGCCCCAGCTAGCTGTCTTTGCCCCATGGGTTCTTCCCTGACATGCCTGCAGCTCCCCGTTGCCATGGTAGCCCTCTTTCAGAGTGTGCGAAAGAGCGGCGAAACTAATCTGAGCTTTGGCTTTGGTGTACAGTTACTCTGCTTCACCGCACACAACACCAGATACTCTTATCACAAGCCCTGGATATTTCAGCCCTTATCAGCACACACTTCCCTAAAGGCCTGTTTGTTGTTGTGTGTATTAACAGGCTTGGTGTAAGTGAAAATTCACTGTTGCATTTACTTCGTGCTTGTGGTTTGGGTTACAACAACACATTATCAAAAGTGGTTTCTCGTTTTGAGGATTAAATGGGATTTTTCACCGATTAGCATTAAGCTTTGTATCAGTAGAAACCCGGTAGTATTTTCGAATGACCTTGCTTCCCTCCCTCATGTCCTCCTGAGATGAGAGATTTATGTATTGTGTGTCTGGAAAAAAACGTAATTTGCTTCATCGGAGGCTTTTTTGTCCATAGGCGAGAGACTACAGCCAGTAGGAGGAGCTTGTTCCGCATGTGTTCAACCCGCCCATAGGGGGATCTCACGATAAAACAGCGTCTTTTCAGTTTCGAGTCGACTAGTAGCCTAGTTGTATAATTTCTTCCGATACTGCCCTCTGTAACTGGTAGGTGTGGCTTGGGAGTGTCCTCGTAGGGCAGCGAAGCAAGTGCATTCTGGGAGTTGTTGTCTTTCATCCACATGAGCCAAAAATACATTTTCTGGCTTTTCTCAGTCTAGAAGGCACCAACTTCTAAAATAATTTCACATTTTGATTATATAAATGACCCAATTTAAATACACATTCATCTTTCCAGCGGTGAAATATCCCTTTAACTATGGTTGAATGTATTTGGGATTAGAGTGAATTGTTTTTAGCATATTTTTATGCTACAGAAGAATTCATAATGGCAAACTCAGATTAATCTATCTAAAAGATGCATTATCTACCAGTGTAAACAAATTAGGCTAAGTACTGGTGTCAAAGGTTTGTGTTATTTGTCACAAAGGCAAAATTTCACTGGTCCATACCAATGCAAGTGTAATGTCAAAATGAATATGCCATTTAATGCACTCCTTCTTTAAAGTTAAATATTAATATAAATATTAATACAATAAAATAAAAAATAGCATGAAGACTTTACATACAAATACAAAAGGAATGAGAATAAAAAAATAATCAAATATGTAGATTATTATTAATATAAGTATATAAGCTTTTAAGAGCATTGTAATTTGCTGATTTGGTGCTCATGAAACATTTCTTATTATTATCAATGTTATAATAAAAAAAATTGCTTCTTAATATATTTTGATAAATTTTTTCAGGACTGTTTGTTGAATAGAAAGTTCAAAAGAACAGGAAATATTTTGCAACATACATTTCTTTAGTCACTTTTAATCAATTTAATGCATCTTTGTAGAATAAAAGTATTAATAGGAAGAAAAAAAAAGTTACCCCAATCTTTTAAGCAGTAGTGTAAATAAATAATACTGATAGTATACATTAATACTGGCATTTCTTGTATTGTGTATTGTTAGTGTATTGTAGGACCTAATGCACAGATAGATCCAATACTTTTGACCAGTTATGTGTGCTAAATGAGCATAGAAGAGCAGCCACGTGTAGGTCAGACGTCACTCAGGCGAGTTGTTATTGCTGATATTGTTGATAGACTGGTATCAGTTGGTACTTTGACATCCCCAATGTATCAGTTATTTAGCATCTTAGCCCACACTGTAACTCTTGTATTCGGACAATGAAGTGTTCTTAGTTAACACAGCAACCATGTGTTTTTTATTGTATGTGTTTGACTTTGTATATGTGTTCTGAACATCCCATCCTCTCTGTCTCACTGTCAGCTTATCCGACATGCAAAAATTAAGTTTGTTTAATGAAACTGTGAATAATTTGCTCTTTGAACAAATCTCTTAGTCACTGTTGACCATCAAGCTCTCTGACAGTCGAATCTTAAATTATCTGAAGGAAGTACAGTCACATTTATTTACTGGAAGTATAATCAGGTCAGTCAGAGAGCGAAGGTCTAGTTAATGCATATCACCATTCCTAGCAGCAATAATGGAGAGGAAGTTGCAGTTGCTGTGAATTCTATTACGCACAAACTTAGATGATGGTGAAATTTTACTTAAATACAACCAAATACTAAGTTCATGCAAGCCAACTTCCCCTATCCTCTCATTCCTGAGTTTTTTTTTATTGTTTCTTGGCAGTCCCCTCATAAACGTTTAACCTGAGGAAGAGGTTAGTTTAGATTGGGAGAGATTGCATATAGGGCAGCCAGAACTGTAAAACTGTAGCTCTAAGCAAAAGCGGATGAATAATTTGTGAATGTGTGTCACATGGCATCTCATTTTTCTCTAAGGTTAGGCCTAGAGCTCTGGCCTAGTAAAAAGCTACATACACCATCATCTCATCCAAGGCTTGGATGTCTTATCTGCAATAAAACACATGACCTGCTCTTTTTGTCCACATTGACAAGTCATGACACTCTTGATTGTTTATTACTTTCATTTTACATATGGTGAATGTGTAAGAGGCAGATGTTCTCATTAGAGACCATGCTAAGAAAATGTCACAAAAATGCCTAATCTACCCAAGTACCCATGACACTGTTGAGATTGAATTTATATAGGTTGCATAATAAATGTAATTAAACAGAAAAAAATCTTCCTATTTAATTTCCTAGCATGTTTGCCATTACTTAACTGAAAGTACCTTTTATTCCTAGTAGTATTTCCATGTTGATCTGCCTTTTCAACCTATTTCCTTCCCGAAGGAAGTCTTTTTTTAGCATTCCAGACATTCTTCACATTCTCTGTATCCTCTCACCAAACAGACACTGTCTTGTTCCACATTTGAACTGGGATGTTAATGTCATCAATCACTAGTATTTGATACTTCTGTACATAATACAGACTGTTTTCAAAACACATTTAACAAATGATTTCCTATGTGAAGGGCACCATCTGTGAAAGTGAATGTACAGGATGTCTGCGCATCGGTATAACCATGGCATCATGTCTGTCTTTTTACAGGTCAGTAAGGGAAATGCAAATGTACTCTCAAAGTACTCTGTCTTACAGCAAAAGGAAGCCCAGAATCTAGAAGTCGTAGCATTCTGTGAAGACATTTCAAAGTGAGTTATGATTTTTTGTTTAAGGCATATTTTGTGTTGAATTACCTGTTGAAAGGGATAACCTCAGCAAAAAGCAGGTCCTGCTACTACAGCTGTGTTGTAAATCTGATATCAGAAGGTCCCAGGATACCTGAATCAGCACTGTAATTATAGATTCTATAGGAGAAGCAAGGCTAATATTGCTTTGAGGGATTAATTGGGGAAATGCCTCAAAACTTCATTGTTTTTAACAAGCTGTCCAACAAAGCTAAAATTAGACAAGTGAAATGAAGTCTACCATGAAATCTAATGCCATGTTTCCTAACTATATCACACAAAGAGAGCTCATACAAGATGATTAGCAAAGGACCTGAGACCGAGCCTTGAGGTACACCATATTTACCTGTGTTAGGTCTTCTTTTACACAAAGTGTTGTCCTTCCTTTTTTGCAGACTGAGGTCAAAGTTCCCGCACAACGACCTGTCTTCCAATCCTGGCTATGTTCTCAGCCCTGTGATCACTCAGAGGGATGCAGGAGGAGACAATGGGGGCAGTGTAAAAGTATCCATTGAGATTTCTGATTCTCAACAGCCTGTAACTTTCACTTGTGATGGTAAGCGTTTCTTTGACTGGGAATTTAGTCAGTAGAGGATAACTTGCTTTTATATGAAAATTGTTATGCTAACAGTTAAGGTAATAAAAGGGATAGGTTACCCAAAAATGAAAATTCAAAATTCACAGAAGAAAGTAAGACATGGTTTGGAACATCATGAGGGTAAGTAAATGATGACATAAATTGACAATAATAATGTGAATCATGTACTCACTATTTGAATAGTGGGCTGCTCTGAATGTCTGCTATGAAGGAAGCTGACAAATAAAGAAGTCATGATAAAGCGCCAGAGAGCATTTCTTGGCTGCTGCGACACATTCTCTTTTTACATAACTGTCATGGTGCGTCTGCTCAACAGATTGATACTTCAACCAGGGTTCCTGTGTTTTTCATTTTTCTGCTTGCATGTCACTAGCCAAGGTTTTACTGAGTAACCTGTCTGTGGTCCAAGCACAGAAAGTCTTTTTCATTGAGCTGTAGTGGCCTCGGCTCAGTTCCCTGTGAAGCGGCTGTGTTCTGAAGACTGCCGGGCCTCGTTTTTTGTGCAGTTTCTGGCCACCTCACTCCTGGCAAGAAATCAAGACTGGCCTTTTGTGTTGAAGAATTTTTCTGTGTTGTTACTGCCTAAGCCCCATAGCTCTTTTTGTCCTGGATAAATCCAGCATAGACTGTGGTATTAAGAAAGGAAAAGGAGACACAGTGTCTATCGGAACCTGAAGTTGCCTCACAGACAGCTAATGTTTGAGGAGTGGCTTGGTTATAACTAACTGGATGCTTATACTGTTCTAGCTTGCTTCTCAAGTTCACACTCTTCGTGCTTGTTTTTCCTATTAAACTCCTGACCCAGTTTGTTGTATTAGATCAAGAGATTTCAGATTTTACTAAAAGCTGAGTTTGTAACAATAATCCTTCATTCTATGAACAGTGGGCCAAAAGAGGTCATGTTTTATCTTAACTTTCCTAATCCATGCAGAGAAACACCATACAGCTAAATGATGGGCATACCATCTCTTTGCAGGGCATACCATCTCTTTGCATGTCAAGGCTGGCTGTCTGAAACTTCAAAGAGGATAAAGAGGTTTTTGAGGTTTTCCTTGGTTTGTTTAAGTGGAGGAAAATGCTTAGCTGTGTGTAAGATTAGTAAAGTTAGCAATTCCAGACATTCTTGGCATAAAAACAAGGCAAATGAAACTGAGAAGGTGACCAGGGTTTGAATGTGTGGAATATGAAGGCTTTTCCAGGATAAACACAGATTTAGGCTACGTTCTGACTGTCAGTCCAAATCTAATTTTTGTATATATCTGATTGAAATCCGATCAGATTTAGCTAGAGTGAACGGCATGAAATCACATGATATGCGATTTTTAAAAATCTGTTTCAAGCTACATTCATATGTGGTTTGAAATCCTATTGAAATGGCATTTCTGGATTATGTGACTCGTTTATGTAACTTTCTCACGCCGCGTAAAACGCAGAACGTCAGACGTTGTTATAGGAAACATGCTGAAAGTCGCTACAGAAACAATGCTGTGTTGTTGTAAAGTGCCAGACTAGCAGGAAATGACAATATAAAGGATACATGTTTTGAAACTGGCGGAGACGACAGTCCGGAATAAAGCCGCTTATACCAGCCTCCTACGTTTCTGTTTCTGTCGCTGCCACAGAAGACGCAGTTGTCCAGCGCGCGGCTACACATTTCCATGTTGTAAAATGTTAGAGACAACATCTCTATTGCAAACCCGTCCATTAGGGTGGCCCATAAAAATAAGCAATAAAATATATAGTGATAAATTCTATGATTTGAACCTTGCAAACATGGACCATAAAGACAAAAGGAATAGGGTTAAAATTTCAGCTAAATTGAAGATGATTTAGAGGTTGCACAAGCCCCTTGAAGTTTTGAGAATTTTCACTTAAACAATGTTAAATGGCAAACCCGTGTCAGATTATTACATTGCTTGTCCCTGTAATCTGGTATATATATAAGTGAGGAACATGCGAGAGAAAGAAGGATCAGATGATCCACCTCACCGACTTGATGCTAATGGGAACTATGAACAGAAGACCCTCAGCAATTTTGTGACAATGAATACAAATTCATTCTTCACAATTCTTGGCCTACCAGAGTCGTTCTTACAAACATGGAAAATGAGGAATTCACATGTGCAGAGAAGATAGTTCAATCCCTAAAAGTTGTGAATGACACTGCAGAAAGGGGCATCAAGTTGATACAGGACTTTAATGCGTTAATGCTATATTAACCAAATCAGAAGAACAGAAGCAATTCTTACTACAGGTGGTTAAACGCCACAGAGAAAGCTATCCTGACTCAAACAAAAGCACAATTGTCAAAGGTCTTGCCAATTCTCCATCTGAATTAGCAAATTGAACAGACTTGTAGAAATACATTAGTATAAGATTGTTGTGTAATAATATTCACTATTAAAATGGTAAGTTCTCTATAATATGTACCAAATAAGTTGCAGTTTATGCTTATATGTCCTTTATGTAGCTCCATGTTAAGTTTAAGGAATAAACAACAAAGATTGACATTTCAGCAAATATATTTATATACCGCTGATCAAGTGATATGGGGGATTTTTCTTTTGTCTTGTGCAACCCCTAAATATCATTTAATTTAGCCATTTTTTTTATGTGATAACTTAAACTGGTGGTAGACCAAAATGCAGGGTTCAAATTGGAAGAAAAGAGAAAAAAGTTTTTTTGGGCCACCCTACCGTCCATGTTGTGGTTTTTGTTGTTGTTTTTGGCGTATTCCTACGCAATGCCATTGCCATAGAAACCAATTCAGATATTCCGGAAAACGAAAGAGCAGCATGAACACACAAATCGGATCCGAACAGTTGCGATACACAGTGTGGACAGCAATATTTTAGATCAGATTCCAATCAGATACACAAAAAAGACTAACAGTCTGAACGTAGCCTAAGTGTCTCAGTTTTCTTTTCCCTTCTCCTCTTCAAATGAAGGTACATACCTTTTGACAAAGCTTTTCATTAGAAAAATGTAGTTTTATTTACATTCTGCAGTATTTGCTTCAGACTTGTACGTATATGGATTTATTCTGATGTTCTACTTTCTGCCTCTCATCTTTTTTCCATGGATTCCTTACGGCCTTAAAGATCCCACCATTTTAGACTAACCGCACTCTCCTGACATTCCAGCACCATGTGTGTTGCTGCAGTACCACGAAAAGAGGATGGCAGAGGCATCCCACAACCCCTGAAAGCAACCACAAATCCACCACCAATTAGGCATGACCATCAGACCCTTTGGCTTGAAAAACAGGGCAGACTCAGAGTCCAGGCCAGGCTGACTTACTGTAATCCAGCCCTAGGCTTGAGCTTGAAGAGAGGATCATTCCAAGGAGGGGTGTGGGGCCTGTTATTGCTGCAGCCTGGGGTGACCACGAACAACATGTTGGGTGTCAGATTTTTCCTCTGATCGAGTGAAATTTCTCATACCAAATCCATTTCGCACCAATCTCTTATCGTGGTTTTCCATCTAAATAAACCTGAAGAGGTTCACATTTAGTTCTTGGGTCTTGTTCCAAATGTTCAGCCCTTGCTGTCCACAGTCAACATGGTGCATGAACTGTTGGGTAATAGTCCGCTGTGAAGTCCACACCAGTGCAAGCTTGGCAAAAGATCATCATATTGGCCATGTCATTATACATTTTTTGCAATACCTAGCAGACGACACCTGCGGGATGGTCCTCAATATGTTTAAATGGACAGTTTACCAAAAATGACAATTCTGACATTGTTTACTCAATACTCACCCTTTATTTAATTCCAAGCCTGTATGACTTTCTTCTGTGCAACATAAAAGAAGATATTTTGAAGAATGTTTTGTCCATACTATGAAAGTTAGTGGAGTCCCAACCATTAGACACCACTAGACGTCTATTGCATGTGTGGCTTTCTCCTTCATGTTTACTGTTTCTTTCCCCAGTGAGTTCTCCAGTGGAACTGCTCATAATGCAGGCTTTGTGTTGGGTCCATGATGACCTGAACCAGGTGGACATAAGCAGTTACGTTCTCAAGGTCTGCGGACAGGAGGAGGTTCTACAGAAGTGAGTTCTCCCTTTATCGGTTCTCTCTCCTTTTTGCAGGCATTCTATCATATTGGATTCACAAGTCCCCTGCCAACATTCCTTGAGAACGGGGCTATTTTGCTTTTATTGTGCTAGAGAAATGTTTTCTTTTTACCCACACCATTGGAAGAGCAGACCCAACAGTGCTGTGGAGGGTTAGTCTGCCCTAATAAGGAACAGAGGGAATGGGCAAAAACAAATCCCTCCCAAGCTCTGGGAATAATTGAGTCTTTAATACACTAATCCTCTAGTTACTGTGGGTGTCTCATGTTATTCCTGTTATCATTGCAGAATTTTGAAAGCCTTCAGTTAGTTTCACGTTATGTTATAGTTCCCCAGTGTCTGGTTTAATGCTGGCTGTCTTGTCCTCATTTGACTCTGGCAAGTTGAAATGAGTGATTATTAAAAATTATCCTGTTATAGTGTTCCAAAACGCAGTCATCTGAGAAAATTTTCTTTTTTCTTTTTCTTTTGTATATGTGTATATGTATATGTATGTACTTTAATACCATACTATACTAAAATACTATATAATGTTATATATACATATATGTTGATTTCTTTTTATTATCAATGGGGAAAACAGTTATCAATGCTGCTTAATATTTTTGTGGAAAACATATTAAAAAAAATTATATATTCTTCAATAAATATTCAATAAATTATTTGAAATGTAATTATTTTTTGTAACATTTTAAATGTCTTTACTGTCGCTTTTGATCAATTTGATTATACTTGTGTAAAGTTGAGATTACGTTACTCATTGATTCATTTGGTTTTTGATACTTTTGGCTCTGGTCCATGTCTAAAGCATCTTTAACAATATCTTCCAGTAAACACAGTCTGGGCAGTCATGAGTATGTGCAGAACTGCAGGAAGTGGGAAACGGAGATCAAACTACAGCTCCTTTTTCTTAACACAATGAGACGAGATCTGGCCCGAACGGTAAGACTCTTACAAAGGCTAGATAAACTAGTTGTTCACTGCACTACAATCTTCACAAGTTTTAAACGGATATATTTAATAGATAAATATATTTTCTCTATGTTTGCTAACAGGCAGAAGATGACATATCCCCTATTGACTTGGAGAAGTACCTTGGTCTAGTGGAGAGGCCGTGTAAAGAGGTGGTCACAAGGTAGGAATGTGCTGCATCTTATCTACTGCCTCTACTAAAGGCCAGGAAAGACACGGGTGGCCTTTGAAGTCCCTGATTGTGCTTGTTGATTTCTCTCATTCCTTTGCATGTTTTTTCTTCTGTAGAAAGGGTCTTGCTGAATACCTAGAAGGCTATCATAAGCAAGTCAATGTCTGCCTTCAAAATGAGGTAACTTTTGTTTTTTTAAACACAGCAATCTAACATTGTATGAAAATAAAGTGTTTGTAATTATTTCAGTTTCTTTTTCATCTCTCACTCTAATTCTCTCTCTCTCACTAGAGCACCCAGTATAAAACAGTGGACAATGTGGTTCAGTCAGTTAAAAATCTGTGCTGTGCTCTGGATGAAGTTGAGACACCAGCCATCACTGATGCCATCAAGAGGCTCAAACGCTCTGTCAACCTTCCTAGAACACGTTCTCCAGAGGTCAGAGAAGCTTCAGTGTAAAGTGGCAGTGCACAGTATTAAAATTGTAGCTAATACTCATAACCGATTGTTGATCAATGGCTGATGTTACAATTCTGTACTCATTTGTTACAAGTATAATAAACAGTAAATACTAAAATCAGTTGTTTTAAATGGTAAAGGTAAATATAGGCATCCGAATCTTATAATATATAGTATGAAAAAAGGATATTAGATTTGAGATACTGACTAATACTGTTATTTAACAAATAAATACCAAATATAAAGCACTAAAATTTTAAGTCCTTATTAAATTTCTGTTTGCATATGCATGTTTTGCAGGCTGGTGTCACAGGTTCAGCTTCTGCAGGTTCAGCTAATGGTAAGCTCATCTCCTAAAAACATCTCAATGTCCTTCTCTTAAAGGACAAGTTCGGTATTTTACACTTAAAGCCCTGTTTACAGATCGTTTCTGATGAAATAGAACGGTTAAGATTAAGATTTAGGTTTCTCCCCCCCCCCCCCCCCCCCACCTCCAGAATGGCTGCATAGGTGCACTGGAACAATCCTTCCTAAAACGCATTAAACTTTCGTTTACAAAGACACGAAACTTTTTGAAGCATCTTTTGCAGCGATTTTTGTGTGAGCATATCAGTGAACACCCCTGACCACTCGGTGAGTTTCACGTCTTTGTAAACGAAATTTTAATGTGTTTTAGGAAGGATTGTTCCAGTGCACCTATGCAGCCATTCTGGAGGTGGGGGGGGGAAGCGAAAGAAACCTAAAATTCTCGGGACAGCAGCATGTGTCCAAATTTCAATCTTAACCGTTCTATTTCATCAGAAACGATCTGTAAACAGGGCTTTAAGTGTAAAATAACGAACTTGTCCTTTTAAAGGGTGAACTGTGTAATATTTTCAGTATTAAAATACCTAATATGCAGTCATCTACAAGTAAGCACTGTTGGTTATTAATTTCCAACGGAAAGTGTGAACACTATGACTCTGAGGTGCTATCAGAACTTTGCTTTGTTGTTTTATTTCTCATGATTCAATCCACTTTCAAAACCAAATTCAACCATCTTACATTTATAATATATTTAATTATTAAACATCTCTGTTTATTTGAGTATTCTGACCAGCTTGGTTGCGCAACATTGACTCAACCAATAACATAAATTTGAAATGGGATCTTTTTTACATGACTAATGGTACTCGGGGAGAGAAACCAGTTTGAAAAGAGACATTATTTTTGTGCTTCACTGTGGTGACACAAGTGGTGCAGAAATGTAAAACCTTTTTTTTTCTTTTTCGGCACCTCCACACTTCCTTTTGGGAGCAAAACAATGCTTTTCCTCTTTAACAACCTGTTATTTATATGAATGTGGATTTCCCCCAAAATTTTAGGATGTGCAGTTTCATGTTCACCTATGCAATACTCTGCTTCCAGGTTGTGTAAGCCCAGTGGAGGAGAGTTTAACATCACTAACAGATGCCGTATATGAGCTCACTAAGCTCTACCTGCAGTCTTTCTGCCCAACGACTCCTGGTTGCACGATGGAAGAGCACATGGAGGACGGCAGGGACAGCAGAGAGGCCTCGGGCACCACAGAGCATCTGCAGTTCACTCTGTTTGCTGTTCATGGCATTCCTGCTTCCTGGGTCAGCAGGTGAGCATGCTGTCCCTCTTACCGCATATAAGATGAGTGCTTTTGAACCTGGTCTAAATATTAACGTGATACGTTAATAATACAAACAAATGGATTTCAAGTGAAATCCATTTACTCTTTCTGCTTTGGCACGTTCAGTCTCACATTCTAAATAAGTACTAAACGCTGTTTAATTCACTTCAGACTGATAATGACTCTGTATAACAAACTCGGAGCCAAGGTAAACTTCTCTAGTACTTTCAAAGCACTGCCTTAGTCCATATTCATTACACTGTTATTTCCTTCTAGATAATTTGAGTAATTTTGGGTCTGTGTTCTCTTGGAGCAATCAACCTCAGTAAATTATATCTAGACCATTTAACATTTAACCCAACTTGGAGAGCTCATAATCACGTTATTCACGTTCACTATAAATAACTTTATTCAACATGCTTTTGAAACACTTAAGGCCACATATAAAAAATGTTGTATGGAATGAGGATTGTGTCCTCGGATAATGAAGATTCTGAGGGACATGATTATCTCCTATTACTAGGGCTGTACAGGGCAGATAAATATTTGTCCTTCTTTTGACATTCAGTATGTATTTTTATGCTTATGCATTTGTTCTGAAATGGCTTAAAATGGTGATTTAAATTTTAGTTGATTCACAAAAATCAATCAAAAGGAGCAGCAATATTTTTTAAGAGTTAATACTTTTATTCAGCAGTGAAGCATTAAATGAATCAAAAGTGATGGTAAAAAAACATTTTTATAATTTTACAGAAGATTTCTATTTCAGATAAATGCAGGGGTTTTTTTTGTTGCTTTCTATTCATCAGAAAATCCTGAAATTCATCACAGTTTCCACAAAACATTTCAGCATTGATAACAATAAAATAAAATATTGCTTTAGCACAAAATCAGCATACTAGAAGGATTTCTGAAGAATCATGTGACACTGAAGTAATAATGATAAATTCAGCTTTACCATCACAAGAAATAAATTGCATTTTAAAATATATTAAAGCAGTATTTTAAATTCTAATTGTTTTATTCTGTATTTTTTATTTAAAAAAAATGTAGTCTTTGTGAGCGTAATAGACCCCGAACTTTTGAACAATACTGTGTGTGTGTGTGTGTGTGTGTGTGTGTGTGTGTGTGTGTGTGTGTGTGTGTGTGTGTGTGTGTGTGTGTGTGTGTGTGTGTGTGTGTGTGTGTGTGTGTGTGTGTGTGGCTACATGCATTGATGAGCCAAAACATCATGACCAGTCAGAGGTGAAGCAAATATTGTTGATCATCTCCTAACAAGGCCACATATTAAGGTCTGGGTAGATAAGATGGTAAACAAACAATCAGATCTCGTAATCAACTAGTAGGATGCAGAAGAAATGGGTAGGAATAAAGATCTGAGCGACTTTGACAAGGACCTAATTGTTATGACAAGGCAACTGGGTCAGAGTGAGGCTTGTGTGTTGCTCTCGGTCAGCAGTGTTGAGAATTTCCCAACAGTGTCTGAGAAGGGACAAACCACCATCAGGGTGTTGGGCGACCAAGGCTCATCGATGCATGAGGGCAACAAAGGCTATCCCGTCTGGTCCGTGGTCTGGTCTGTGGCACAAGTCAAAATTTTTTTTAATGATGGTTATGGGAGGAATGTGTCACATCACACAGTTCAGTTCATCACACTCTGCTGCGTTTGGCTGCGTAGCTGCAGACCAATCCGAGTGTCTATGATGACCGATGTCCTCCATTGAATGCAATGGGCACACGAGCATCTGACCTGGACCTTGGAGCAGTGGAAGAAGGTCGCCTGGTCCGATGAGTCCCATTCTGCTGAGTCCGGCCATTCATTTGGACATAAATTTGACACGAGCCACCAACCTAAACATTGATGCAGAGCAGGAACACCCCTTCATGACAATGGTGTTCCCTGGTGGAAGTGAACTCTTTCAGCGGGATAATGCACCCTGCCAACGTGCACACATTGTTCAGGAAGGGTTTGAGGAACATGAGTTCAAGGTGTTTCCCTGGCCTCAATTCCCCAGATCTCAATCCAATTGAGCATCAGTGGGATGTGCTGGACCAACCAGTTTAATCCACGGCGGCTCCACCTCACAACCTACAGGACTTGAAGGATCATGCCTTGGAGGGTCTGCGCTGTTTTAGCAGCATGCGGAGCACCAACAGCATATAGGCTGGTGGTCATAATGTTTCGGCTCATCTGTGTATGCATAATATATCACCGAGGCAGTTTCTCAGTCTTTCTTGTGAAATTCTGTTGAATACTAGTTTGTTGAAGTCTTTAGAGGTGGAAGGGAATTAAGCTGTTTTAGGCCTTACTGCATAGCTTTATCTCTAGCTTGTTTATTTAGCTCGTTTATTTATCTCCTCTCCACTCCAACAGCAGCACTTATCTGCCATGGCCGAAATAGACATGACTAGTGATTTCCATACAGAACAGTGTGAGCAGGCAGAGCTGGACAGAGCAACAGGGGTGTGGTGTGTTTGTAGGCAGAGAAGGTCAAAGTTCTGCATCACTCTGTTCTGTATTTTTGATCCAATTCTCTTGAGGGAGAATTTTATTTGTTACTGATTTTTCCCCAGAGGATACTCTCTACCACAGTGCTTCATCATGGAGCCTATTTATAGCAGTATGAAATATTTCCCCAGTCCCCAGTTTCAAAATATGTATCCTTGTTACATCTATAAACCTAAAAATAGTTGAACTTTGATTGGCTGTGTTAAAAAAAACTGAGGCTCTCTTCCATCATTTGAAAGATATTTCAAACAAGTATTTGAATGTGTGTGTATATATATACAAACCATTTGTATGTGAATTGCACACAAAACATAATCAGAAAATGGTTATAAATTTAGTTTTCGAACAACAGTTTGCACGTTTTGATTATTTCTATCATTTTCAGTCAAATTATGCGGTTGGCAATTGATAAATACATGTTTTCTTCCCTTTCCGTGACGTAAAGTAATTTGTCCTTCCTGTTTTCCAGTTTTGAAAAATACTACCTGATGTGTGCACTGACCCACAACAACAAGAATCTCTTCAAGCCTGTCCAGTCCAAAACAGTGGGAACGTACAAGAGTTTATTCTACCTCATCAAATGGGATGAATTGTAAGTGTTAATGCCCCTTAAACATGCTGGCACACTACTACCTGTAACTTCTAAAATTAGGGGGAAATCAGCAGGATTGCTGCCAGTTCTGCTGTTGGTGACGACTTCCCCTGTTTCTTTAGGATAAACTTCCCTATTTCAGTGGCGCTGTTACCACTGGAGGCCATGTTGAGTCTTTCTCTCTATGGGGTCCTCAATCAGAACGCAAACAACTCGCCGGATTCCAACAAGCAACGGAAGGGTCCAGAGCTTTTGGGAAAAGTGTCCATGCCTCTGTTTGATTTCAGGAGGCAAGTCATAAAGAGTACCTCATCTAAACACACTCACAAAGTGGAAGATGCTGAAGCTTTCGTAAAATGATGACATTTCAAATTTCAAGTTCGACAAAAACAAAAAAAACACTCAGATTCTTGTAAATATGGCAATTTGTATATGACAGCACAACATGAAAAGCGTATATTGGGATTTCTGTGCTGTGTTGATGAATTTAAGACCGCATTGAAAGTAATGTAAAATAAATTGCCATTTTGCTTTGAGAGTATGAATGAATGAGGCATTTATATAGCGCTTTCATATGTACTACTGTACACCCAAAGCGCTTTACATTCATATCAGGGGATCTCTCCTCAAGCACCACCAGTAAGTCACCAGTATGACTCGTTTTTGTTGTTTCAGGGTGCTATCTGGAGGTAGTAAGTTGCTGAGTTTGTGGACATTTCCTCAAGCCGTTCTGCCAGGAGCTGGAGGCAAGGGGAAGAGTCCTGCAGAGAGGATCATACTGCAGGTTCTTTCATTTGCCCTTTTTTTTCTTCTCAAATCAGTTGCTCTTCACTGACATTGACTGACACTTAAATATCATTGTCTGACCATGCACAGGTTGACTTCCCCTGTCCAGCGGTGGACGTGCTCTATGTTGGTCCTCAGGAGAACGACTGCCCAGACTCTCAGTCCCTCGAGCCACTTGATCCAGTCGATCGAAGTGAGATAGAAAAGCTGTGTGCACGAGCATCTGCTTTTGGGTACGTTCGCATCCAAAAAAGATCTCATTGAATAAAGTAGATTTGCATTTCATGAAGGAAATGCCAGTGCTTGCAAAAGAGTAATGGTAAGGTTTTAGGTAAATGTAAGGTTGCATGATTTGATTTTGGCTTTTGGTAAATCCCTAATCAAAACGTTTGATAGTGTCACAGTGGCTTCGTAATAAGCCTAGCAGATGAACTGAACATGATTTCAGATATGCAGGATAAAAGAGTCTTTGAGAGCATAATGTAATTTAATCTGTTCCGCCTAGTTACTCCAATTATATGGATCCCCTTCAGCTTGCTTATCTTATTTAAGGGTTTTAATTTAATTGAGAATGAAGTGATTTTGAGCCTCTCAGAATATTAAAACTTCTGTTTAAATAGACATTGACATCATTAAATGTAGCCCTGATCAGCATTTCAAAACGATCTTACCAAACACAAACATTTAAATGGTAGTGTATGTATGGCTTGATGTGCCACATTGAAGAAGGCCGAAACATTAAAATAAAAAGCCAAAAGGTTTTGATTTTTGAGTGCAAATCGCTACTGAATTATGTGTGGCTTGATGTCTCATAGAATGGAGCCATAGAGAACCCTTTAGTTTTCATATGAATCACTTTTTAGAGAATAGGTTTTAAAGCTTGCAAAATAATCAGTGAATATAATTCCCTGCTGTGAAAGCAGACTTGTACTGTCTGCGACTTGAGATTAACGCTCCATTGATGAGGAGACGTTGCAGCTGAAAAGCTGACAGTTGTTTAGTATGGTCCGCTGAAAATGCATGTGACAGATGTGGAACAGAAAGCTCAGTCAGCTTTAAGACAGCCACACAGCGCTCAGCCTCAGACGGTGGGCAGCTCTCCATGCCCAGTTTGTAAGTGTAGCTCTTTGAATGCCCACCAAATGCCAACAACTGCAGGGCTTCCAGCTTGACCGCCCATTTGCAGACACATTAAGAGGTGTGACTTGTTTCCTGTGCCTCTTATCTCTGAATCAGGAGTCTTACTTTATGGTTTGTGGATTAACCGGTTTCGTCTTCTTGACTTGGTTTGAAGCCCATAGGAAGTACTTTTTCTGCTTTGAGATTACCCAGCATTCTTTTCCACCAGGCTGTCGCGAGCTGACAGGCAGCTGCTCTGGGACCAGAGGTACTATTGTCGGGACTATGAATACAGCCTGCCCAAAATCTTGGCCAGTGCACCCAGCTGGGACTGGGGCAGTATGGGTGAGATCCACTCACTTCTGCACCACTGGCCCCCTCTGTCGCCTGTTTCGGCCCTGGAGCTCCTCGAATCAAAGTATGTGTCTGTCCCGCTCTCTTTCCATTTTATTGTGCACTTTCCCTCTCTTTTTTTATTGCACTAGCTCGTTTTAAGCATATGACACATTTAATGTGTCACTTTTGCCGTATGATCTTTTTTTGTTGTTCTGCTGTTCGTTTGATAGTTTTTGACCACTTTATTGGTCTCATGACTTGCTTTATTACTGTTCTGTTATGGAGAGGGAGCTGAGCATGTAGTTAATGTTGTGCTTGTTATATTCAGGTTTGCTGACACAGAGGTGAGAAAAGTGGCTGTGAGCTGGATCGAGAGCAGCAGTGATGATGAGCTGGCTGACTATCTCCCTCAGCTGGTGCAGGTGTGCACACACACACACACACGCGTGCGCGCTTATGCATGTATCTTTTCTTTTATAAACAGCTTGGCATAATGCTTTCTGTTGATTTTCTTGTAAAAGATGTACACTTTAGCATTCTTTTATAGAGAGTAGTTATTAAGGAAATAATACACTTAAGTGTGAATTGAATGTAATGTTTCCGAACACTTAGGCCCTTTTTACACCTGGTATTAAGATGCGTTTTGGTCGATCGGATCACAAGTGGATGACCCTAAATGCAAGTGTAAACGGGGTCTAAAACATTTTGAGCTTGTCCACTTTCGACCACTTCTAGAGGTAGGTGAAAACGTATTCGACCGAATTGCTTTCGTATTTTAAACACTCATGTGGTCGAATGCGTTCGAAAAACAGCCACAAAAAACGCCTACTCTCCACCTACTGATCTAATGCATAAACATTATGGGGAGCGCACTAGCCAGACGGGACTTAAACTTTGTTGGCTGAAGACCCAAGTTTGGTTTGAAGACGAAAAACTTACCAAGCACAATGTTCTCTCACCATTCCTGATTTCTAACACACACTCACAGCGTTCGGTGTGGTCTTACGGCTGTCAGAGCAGAAACAAAAGCTGTTGTTCTCCGTGTGTCTTCAGTGTGTTCATATGTAAAAATTGTGTGAGCCGAGCTTATTCTTAAAGCCCATACCACCCATAAACACTCCGCTCAAAGAAATCAGGACAGAAGTGGTTGAAAGTGGACAAAAGAGATGCCAGGTGTAAACGGGTATGTGAACTGATTGACCAAAACGCATCTTAGTACCAGGTGTAAACAGGGCCTTAATTGCATGCTATTTACAGTTGAATGAAAATGTATTATAGTTTACATTTATATTAAACGCATATAAATGTTGTTTACTTGCTTATACTGATATTCTTTCATGTAAAATATACTTTAATGTAATCCCTATTAAAATATGTTGTAATTTAGTACATTTGAAATGTATATGTCAAACACATCACAGTTAAAATTATAATCAAGTACTTTACATATGCTTTAGTATGTTAGTCATCACATCAAAATAAGGCAAGACAAAAGAATGATTTCAAATGTACTTTAAAATAAAACTTTAAAGTACTTTAAAAGTTAAGCACATTTCTTTTCCACAAGGGTAGATCAATAAGTAAAACTTAGTTTGACTGATTTCTGTGTGTGTTTGCAGGCAGTGAAGTTCGAGTGTCACCTCAACAATGCCTTGGTGAAATTTCTGCTGTCTCGGGCTCTGGGAAATGTCAACATTGCCCATTATCTATACTGGTAAAATACTTTATGAAAGGGATCATATACGTTAAAGGGCTCATTAAACTCATTAAAATATTAACCACTAATAACTCTTTCCCTACCATTGATGAGATTTTCCATTATTTATGAGGCAACTCTTCCTTATATGGACAAAAATACTTTTTCAGTTCCTTTACCTTATTTTTGTGGATAAAGTTTGGAGGTCTTTAACGTACATTATTTCTTAATGGCCCAATTCATCCAAAAACCCAAACCCAAAACACTTTTGGAACACTATATTCTTAATATTCTCTTTTTTTCTAATTTTTGTCTGTCTCGGAATTCCATGAAACCAAAACTTTCACACATCAAAAAGTATAAAAAGATATTGTAGACATAATCCATACGAATCAAGCTGTTTAATATAGGGATTTAATCAAATAAATGAATTTGCTTGGTTCCTTTGAATTACATTTACAATGTCTTTTTATATTTTGTGAAACATGAACGTTTTTGTTGCATTGATAGACAAAAAAGCGATGAGAGCATGTGTGTGGAAGGACATGTGAATCATCCCTTTAATGTTACAATCAATGATCTCACACTGATCTTTAGAGTAGAAAATTGGATTCCCCATTAAATAACCCTTTTAAAGGAGAACTCCGGTCAATTTTAACATTGAGCTCATTTTTTTGTACATTTGGAGTGCTGTCAATACAGAGAACAACGGCAAAAATCAGTGTTGCCTACACCGTGTTATCCTCTTTTTAAAATTTGCACCCTGTTGACTTCAATGGGGCAAGTTTTAAACCTGCTTTTAGCCTCTTAACATCCTTGATGTGTCATTACAAGTGCACAGCCAATGTGAGTGATTCCTTCAGAGTGAACACGGTGAATCTGACTGCAGTAGATGTGAAAGATTTGAATAAAAGTGATGTTAATTCAGCCAGCGCACATACCTGTATTTACATCCTGTTTTCGGTCAAAGTCCATAGTAGTCGATTGTCGAGTTCACGCGCATAGGTTTAGTACCTATGATCACGCGCGTGAACTCGACAATCGATTACTGTGGACTTCGACCGAAAACAGGATGTATTAATAAATTTTTTTTAATATCTTTCACATCTACTGCAGTCAGATTCACCCGCGTTCACTCTGAAGGAATCACTCACATGGCTGGGCACTTGTAATGACACATCAAGGATGTTAAGAGGCTAAAAGCAGGTTTAAAACTTGTCCCATTGAAGTCAACAGGGTGCAAATTTTAAAAAGACGATAACACGGTGTAGGCAACACCGATTTTTGTCGTTGTTCTCTGTATTGACAGCACTCCAAATTTACAAAAAAAATTAGCTCAATGTTAAAATTGACCGGAGTTCTCCTTTAAGAATATGATCCTTTGTTGATATTTAGATTTATACTGTGAAGCGTAAGTGAAGTTGAGGCTCAGATAACATCTACTGTACTGGGGTCTGTTTGGCTTTAGGCTGCTGAGGGATGCCGTGCAGGACCCAGCGTTCGGTCAGCGTTATGACCGTATCCTAGGAGTGCTGCTGTGTCTGTGTGGATCTGGACTGAGGACTGAGCTTGAAAAGCAGACCAGGCTTGTGCAGCTGCTAGGCGCTCTGGCTGAAAAGGTGCGACAGGCGAGCAGCTCCACCCGACAGGTAAGAGAACACGTTTTTAACCTGTATAAAATGCATCCCAAAAATAGTTTGTATTATAATTAATAAGATTTCTTACACATGCAGTTCATTCCTCATAGATGTGTCTGCACCACTGTTCAAAAGTTGGGGGTCGTACAGATTTTATAATAATTTTGAAAGAAGTCTCATGCTCATAAAGGCTGCATTTATTTGATCAGAATACAGGATATTATTACAATTTAAAATAGCTGATCTATTTTAATATATTTAAGAATTTAATATATATCTGTGATGTCATATCAAGAAACATTTCTTATTATTATTATCAATGCTGGAAATAGTTGGTTAATATTTTTGTGTAAACCGTGGTACATATTTTTTTCAGGATTGTTCGATGAAAAGAACAATATAAGTTGTTTTTTTGTTGTAAAAAGGCAGAAGACTGTACTGTCACTTTCGATCAATTTAATGCACGCTTGCTGAGTAAAAGTATTTTCAGATTTTTGAACAGTAGTGTACGTCTGTGCGAGCAAAATCTTGTGCTCATTTATTTTAGTTGCAGATTTATTTTCTTATAACCCATAAGAATCTATGAGTTCAAACCAAAGACTTCTGGAAATCAAGTGCAGAAGTTTCTAAATTGTTCAACAACTAGTTCCAAAATCTAATTTAATAACACTCTTCAAAACATGAACTGAATAAACATAAAATTATGGAATAATGGGCTACATAACTATACCAGGAATCTTTTTTTTCTTCTTCTTTGGCTTTCAGTCCTAGCAAAACAAAAAGAAAAAAAGTATTTTTCTCAAAAGTAAAATGGCTTTTGTCAGAATATTGGATCGGAAAAGTAAAATGGCTTTTGTCAGAATATTGGATCGGATTTGGATGAACCCTTGATCCCTCCCGCTCATCCAGCCAATATATCATCTGATATTGTCTTATACTGATATACTATATGGAAAAAATATAACCCAAACACCACACCACCACACCTATATGTGCGCGTTGAGCATTTCATTTAAAACATTGACACCATTCAGACACAAGGGCATCAGTGAGATCAGGTACTGCTATGTCTGGCTCACATTCGTGTTCAAATTCATTCCAAATCTGTGTTTTGCACTGGCCAGTCAAGTTTTAATCAATGACTAAATTATTTCTTGCTTTGCTCTGGAGGATTGCCATGTTGGAACGGAAAAGGGTCCTGCCAAAGCATTGCCACAAAATGGGAAATGCACAATTCTCAAGAGTGTCATTGTGTGCTGCAGCATTAAGATTAGTCTTCGCTGGAATTAAAGGGCCTTGCCAAACCGTTAATTAGAAGGGGGTGTCCACATACTTTTGGTCCTATAGTGCCTCATCTTATATCTCCCATGTGAACAAGTGATTTACATACAGATGGAAAGCTTGTAATAAGGCTCTTTATTACAAGACTTTTATCATAAACACATTTAATGTTATTATTGCTAAAGGAATCAGTCTTAAAACCCAGAAAAGTGTTTGTTTGGGACATCATGTCGAACTGGAAAACTCGTCCACTCACTAGTTTTATAGCCTTATTGTGTTTATAAAGCACTCTCTAACTCAAACTTTCCAACTTGTAGATTTTAAATAAAGATAGAAAGAGTTTTTGGATGCCTAAAGGGGATAGTTCACATAAACATAAAAATTCTTTCATTAATTACTCGCCCTCATGTCGTTCCAAACCCGTAAGACTTTCGTTCATCTTCGGAAACGAAGTTTAGTCGAAAATTTCTGAAGAGACTTGATCACTTTATATGAGGAACAGATTTAATTTAGGCTTTTATTTACATATAAACATTCATCAACTCACATATCAGTTATGTTAAACAGAAGAATAGTCAGAAGAATTCACATCCAGTCTTACACTACTAAATTTTTCAATGTTCTTCGTAGGTGGTGCTCCTGGAGGGTCTCGAGAGGGTACAGTCTTTCTTCCAAAAGAACAGTTGTCGACTCCCTATTAGTCCCAGTCTGGTGTCAAAAGAGCTGAATATCAAGGTGAGCGCTTAAATCATGACAACAAGATAGATCCTGTCGAACCTACAGTCTCATTCGGATTATCTGATTATGTTTATCAGCTCAGGCAGTTTTATAAAGGCCTCAAGAACTGCACATCCAAGGAACAGATTTCTTCAGTTCTTGAGTCATGCCTGGTTTTGTTCCGCTTTGCTGGGAAGCGTTCACATGTGATTCACTTCCTTATCATCCTTGCTCGCTCCCCCTCTCTTCCTGTTTCAGATCTAGAGATTTTCACAGTCAGCAAAGCCTAAACAGTGTCACTGAACTCCATCTTTTCTCCTACCCCCTTTTCAATGCAGACCCTCTTTGTTGCCATGTTGAAGCAGTAAATCTAACTAAAACCCTGAGGCTGATGTTGTGCTTTTGTAACATGGAGCTGCTTTGTTTCCTTCCCTTAAATCTAGTCCTGCTCCTTCTTCAATTCCAACGCTGTACCTCTGAAGATTGCACTGGTTAACGCAGACCCGCTGGGAGACGAGATTAACGTCATGTTTAAGGTGTGTGTGTGTGTATGGTAGAGAAGGTTTGTTATAGTTTTACATTAAATTAGTTTGACAATAGTTACAGAGCAGTCGGTTTATTTTTATATTAATTGCAATGGTAATATCATCTATTGAACTCAAAACTTAAACATGTATGATTGATGGAAATTGGTTTTGTCGTTAAAAATGGGCCGCACACAAAAAACAGTATTGAAACCCTTTTCTCAGTCATGAATATGCCCTCTAGTGGTCGAATCAGTAGAATAACAAAAATATTGTACCTACTGTACATTTAAAGCACAAAGTGCTTAACCTTTTTTTTTTTTTGAGTTATGTCCAAACAGCTTATTGGTCTTAACTGCAATTTAGGTTGGAGAAGACCTGAGGCAGGACATGTTGGCACTGCAGATGATTCGGATCATGGATCGGATCTGGCTTCAGGAGGGACTGGACCTGCGCATTGTCAACTTCAAATGCATCTCAACTGGTAAAGATAAAGGTAGGTTCCATATATAGGTATATATATATAGGTATATATATATAGGTATATATATATATATATATATATATATATATATATATATATATATATATATATATATATATATATATATATATATATATATATATATATAAAATACTTTTTGTTGAATGATTTAGCATTCTAAAGTTTGGGGTCGGTAATGTTTTTTAAAGAAGTCTCTTATTTTCACCAAAGTTGCATTTGTTTGATTAATAATACAGTAATGCGGTAATACTTTGAAAAATGATTACAATTTAAAACAGATGTTTTCTATTTTAATATATTTTGAAATGTAATGTTGATGTCGATGTTTGAAGCTGAATTTTCAGCATTACAGTTTTCAGTGTCACATGATCTTTCAGAAATCATTCATTTGCTGCTCAAGAAACATTTATTTTAGGGCTGTCAAACGATTAATCGCGATTAATCGCATCCAAAATAAAAGTTTGTTTTTACATAATATATGTGTGTGTACGGTGTATAATTATTTTCTATATATAAATACACACACATGCATGTATATATTTAAAAAATATTTGCATGTATATACTGTGTATATATATATTTATATTATATATAATTTATATTATATATAAATATTTTATATATAAATAACACATTTTTCTTAAATATATATGCATGTGTGTGTATTTATATATAGAAAATAATTATACTCCATACACACACATATATTATGTAAACACAAACTTTTATTTTGGATGCGATTAATCGCGATTAATCGTTTGACAGCCCTAATTTATTTGTATTATAAATGTTAAAAACAGTTGTGCTGCTTATATTTTTGTGGAGACTGTTATACATTTTTTAGGATTCTTTAATGATGGAAAGTTTAAAAGAACTGCATTATTTAAACACATATCTTTTGCAACATTATCAATGTATTTATTATCACATTTACCAAGTATTTATATTTATGCATTTGGCAGATGCTTTTATCCAAAGCGACTTACATTGCATTTCAAGGTACACATTTACATTCTTATCAGTTCTTGCTTTCCTTGGGAATCAAACCCATGACCTTGGCGTTGCAAGCGTCAGCGCTCTACTGTTTGAGCTACAGGAAAGATAAATTAAATCATACTGAGCCCAAATTTTTGAATTTGAATAAATACCTAGTGTATAAGTTCCCTGTAGGTACAGCAAAAATTGCCTATTTAGTTCTACGGATCAGAGAGAGTGTGGAAAATGGGCATGAAAAAACAGTTTATGACAATTTGGTGCAATAAAAACATGATATTACAGTATTTTACTGTCACTGTGTGTGTACATAACTTCAGCTTATATTTGATCTTCACATTTGTTTTTGCTTTCACAGGAATGGTGGAGTTGGTACCGTCTTCTGAAACGCTGAGGAAGATTCAGGTGGAGTACGGAGTGACAGGCTCCTTCAAGGACAAACCTCTTGCCGAGTGGCTTCGCAAGTATAACCCTGCTGAGGATGAGTATGAAAAGGTACATTTAAATGTCCATACTTATTACAATCCATGGCAGCTTTAGTCGAACCAATTACGTGTGTGTAGAATAGTTTCTGAACTTGATCCAAACCGTCTCTTATCAGGCCTCAGAGAATTTCATCTACACCTGCGCAGGATGCTGTGTGGCCACTTACATCCTAGGCATTTGTGACCGTCACAACGACAACATCATGTTGCGCTCCACCGGCCACATGTTCCACATAGACTTCGGGAAGTTCCTGGGTCACGCACAAATGATTGGGAGTTTTAAAAGGTGAATGAGGTGTTAAATACAACTAACTGTGCAGTCTTGTAGTGTGTTTAGTTTTATTAATCCGATCATGATGCTTTCCGCTCTGCAGGGACCGTGCACCGTTTGTCTTAACCTCTGATATGGCTTACGTCATCAATGGAGGCGAGAGACCCACTAGTCGCTTCCAGCTTTTTGTTGACCTTTGCTCACAAGCCTACAACTTGATACGCAAACACTCCAACCTCTTTCTCAACCTGCTGTCTCTGGTAATGCACAGCACTGCACTGCAAACAAAACAGTCATCTGTGTGTCATCCGTAGGGTCTTGTGTCAACATGAAGGGCTAGTTGTGTAAATGTTTTTGATAATAATGATACCTTAAGTCATTGCACAACCCTGTTGCTGTTTGCATAGTTTTCTTTTCTTGCTTTACCGTTTACATGTTTATTGATCAGTTTTGTATTTGTGTGTTTTACACAGATGACACAGTCTGGTTTACCAGAGCTGACTGGAGTCCAAGACCTCAAATACGTGTGTGATGCTCTTCAACCCCAGACTACAGATGCAGAGGCTACCATTTTCTTCACAAGGTAGATTTACAACTAGATTATTATTATTGATAATAATAATAATATTATGAACTATCAACTATATTATTCTTTTGCTCTCTAAATAAATTATTTTCTTTTAAAGTGCTCTTATCATGTTACTTTATGGAGTCTCCTTCAATAGGTTTACATGCATCCAAGGTCAAAAAACACTCGAGTTTTCTCATAATACACAATGCCGTATCACTTCTTTTCTCACAGTGTCTGAAACAGTTCAATAAAGGATTCAGTCTCTCTAAACCCCTCCTTTCTGAGAGACTACTCTGCTCTGATTGGTCAGATGGCCCAGTCTGTTGTGATTGGTCTATCCGCTTACAGCGCATGACGGAAACAAACTGTCCATTACCATGTCTAAATTTCAGCTCCGGAAGCTTCCTCAGCTCTTAATACACAGCGATACGAACCATAACGATGGCATAAGTTTTACCGTATCAATTTGAGTGCAAGTCCTCATCCTTTGGAAGTGGATTCACAGCAAAAATGTGTCTTCACGACATATCAACAGCACAAACCAAACTCTTCCAGTCTCAGCTACAACTACAGTGTTTGAGGGCCGGTCAAAGTAGATGTTGTTCACAGGCAGCCAATGAAGACCATAGGCTGGCATTATGCAAATTTGTTTCAACCCTAAAAGGAAATAATGCTGAAATTACTGACGATTCGGTTCATTTATCATGGACTTTAATCTTTAAAACTTTGCAGACGTTAAACATTTACAAACCGCTACATGAAAGGTAATATCTGAGAAAGCATAATAGGATCACTTTAAAATAATCTCTTTTCTTCCACCTTTTTTCTTGCAGGCTGATTGAATCCAGTCTGGGCAGTGTGGCCACAAAGTTTAATTTCTTCATCCATAATCTGGCCCAGTTGCGTTTCTCTGGCCTTCCCTCCAATGATGAGCCCATCCTCTCGTTCGCTCCCCGCACATACACCATAAAGCAGGACGGCAGGATCCGGGATGCGTCCGTATTTTCATTTCACAAGAAATACAATCCAGACAAGCACTATGTAAGTGATTTTAGAGGATTTTATAAAGCAGTTCTCAGTTTATTAGCCTTGATTACCTCTTTGTATGATGTTAGCAATGAGGAAATCACATTTTTTTTAATCTTAAAGAACACCTTTTTTTTCACACCTCTTTCTTTCAGACGTATGTCATACGGATCCTTAGGGAAGGTCAGAATGAGCCTCAGTTTGTCTTCCGCACATTTGATGAGTTCCAGGAACTGCACAACAAGTTGACCATCCTTTTCCCTCTCTGGAAGCTGCCAGGGTATGTGAATTTCTTGTACCGTGGTTCGTCAAATCCTGCATTTCATTGTTCCTAAGAATCTTTTTCCTGTTTCAAGATTTCCTAATAAAATGGTTCTGGGACGCACACACATCAAGGATGTGGCATCCAAGAGGAAGGTGGAATTGAGCAGCTATGTGCACAATCTGATGAGGAGTTCAACAGAGGTCACCCAGGTGAACAGTTGTTGCTTTAAAATATTATCATCAGATATCATTTTAGGGTTTTATTTTTTAATCTCTGTGTAGTCAACTGATTATTTCACTCAAAAAATATACATTGCTCTACAATAACATGATCTGAATCGAGAAACCACTCATCAAGGCTGCATTTATTTGATCAAAAAACAGTAATATAGTGAAATATTATTAAAATTCTAAATTGCTTTATATTTTTGCAAAAACTGTGATACTTTTTTTCAAGATTCTTTGATTAATAGTAACAAAATAAAGGTCTTGACCGTCACTTTTTATCAAATTCTAAGTAATATTTCTTTAAAGTCCCATTGCAGTCATATTTCAACATTATTTCATGTGAAAATAATTTCTTCATTCCTTAAAATACTGTCACCAAACTTTTGAATGGTTGTTTAAATGAATGTGACTGAGTTGATATTCTTTTTTTTTTCTTAGTGTGATCTTATCTACACCTTCTTCCACCCTATCGCGAGAGATGATAAGATCGAGGGGGTTGACGGACTCTCAAAAACTCCAGGTATGTGTGTCATACTGTCATACATGAATGTACAAGTTACTTTCACTGGTTTCATATACACTCACCTAAAGGATTATTAGGAACACCTGTTCAATTTCTCATTAATGCAATTATCTAATCAACCAATCACATGGCAGTTGCTTCAATGCATTTAGGGGTGTGGTCCTGGTCAAGACAATCTCTTGAACTCCAAACTGAATGTCAGAATGGGAAAGAAAGGTGATTTAAGCAATTTTGAGCGTGGCATGGTTGTTGGTGCCAGACGGGCCGGTCTGAGTATTTCACAATCTGCTCAGTTACTGGGATTTTCACGCACAACCATTTCTAGGGTTTACAAAGAATGGTGTGAAAAGGGAAAAACATCCAGTATGCGGCAGTCCTGTGGGCGAAAATGCCTTGTTGATGCTAGAGGTCAGAGGAGAATGGGCCGACTGATTCAAGCTGATAGAAGAGCAACTTTGACTGAAATAACCACTCGTTACAACCGAGGTATGCAGCAAAGCATTTGTGAAGCCACAACACGCACAACCTTGAGGCGGATGGGCTACAACAGCAGAAGACCCCACCGGGTACCACTCATCTCCACTACAAATAGGAAAAAGAGGCTACAATTTGCACGAGCTCACCAAAATTGGACAGTTGAAGACTGGAAAAATGTTGCCTGGTCTGATGAGTCTCGATTTCTGTTGAGACATTCAGATGGTAGAGTCAGAATTTGGCGTAAACAGAATGAGAACATGGATCCATCATGCCTTGTTACCACTGTGCAGGCTGGTGGTGGTGGTGTAATGGTGTGGGGGATGTTTTCTTGGCACACTTTAGGCCCCTTAGTGCCAATTGGGCATCGTTTAAATGCCACGGCCTACCTGAGCATTGTTTCTGACCATGTCCATCCCTTTATGACCACCATGTACCCATCCTCTGATGGCTACTTCCAGCAGGATAATGCACCATGTCACAAAGCTCGAATCATTTCAAATTGGTTTCTTGAACATGACAATGAGTTCACTGTACTAAAATGGCCCCCACAGTCACCAGATCTCAACCCAATAGAGCATCTTTGGGATGTGGTGGAACGGGAGCTTCGTGCCCTGGATGTGCATCCCACAAATCTCCATCAACTGCAAGATGCTATCCTATCAATATGGGCCAACATTTCTAAAGAATGCTTTCAGCACCTTGTTGAATCAATGCCACGTAGAATTAAGGCAGTTCTGAAGGCGAAAGGGGGTCAAACACAGTATTAGTATGGTGTTCCTAATAATCCTTTAGGTGAGTGTATTTGGTACAACATAATTAGTTTTCATGTATTTGACGTTGTGTTTCCAGACATGCCTCCAGTGAGTCCCACCACTGGCCGCGTGGAGGGTGAGGTGAAGCTGTCAGTGTCCTACCGAAACAGTACGCTCTTCATCATGGTCATGCACATCAAAGACCTGGTAAGAAATGACGACAGCGTCTGTCTTCAAACTGATCCCGGATCCTGTGCATTGTGAAATCTCATCTGTCCTTCTCCCAAACACAGATGTCAAATGACGGAGCAGACCCAAACCCATATGTGAAAACCTACCTTCTCCCAGACCCCCACAAAACCTCCAAACGCAAAACAAAGATCGCGAGGAAGACTAGGAACCCGACGTTTAATGAAATGGTAAGCTAAGCCTTCCTGTCTGATCATGCATGATTAACTCAGCTCTATTCTAAAGCTGATAAACTACTTCCTTCTCTCTTTAATTGTAGCTGGTGTACAGCGGCTACAGTAAGGAAACCCTGAAGCAAAGGGAACTTCAACTGAGCGTGCTCAGTGCAGAGTCTCTGCGAGAGAACTGCTATTTGGGTGGCATAACCCTCAGCCTTAAGGACTTTGACCTGAGCAGAGAGACCGTCAAGTGGTACAAGCTCACCATGGTGCCCTACTTCTAGATACAACCATCCCTCCCCACCAGTCGTCCACAAAAGGTGATGTGACTGAAGCAATTGCCCTTACAGGACATCTCGCATTCCCCCAGCATATCTCTCTCTCTCTCTCTCTCTCTCTCTCTCTCTCTCTCTCTCTCTCTCTCTCTCTCTCTCTCTCTCTCTCTCTCTCTCTCTCTCTGACACTAATCAAGGTTGAGTCCTTGTTTAATACGTGTTCTGTACATTTGGAACTTAAGAGGACCAAACGGCTCACTTAAAGAAGAGTTTATATTATTAATTCTATTATTATTATTATTATTATTATGAAATATATATAGAGAGATTGGCACTTGTATTTTTAAAACTGCTTATTTTTACACTTTCCTTTTCTACATATACAAATAAGGAACATTTAAAAGTCTGTAAGGTTTTGAGCTGTCAAAACAAGCTCAGCAGAGTTCACTGTGCTTTTGATAACGTGCCAAATGAACTGAACAAACTCGAGACCACTTCCCTTTAGGGAACAATAACAGGGTGCCTTCACATGCTCTCCTTTCAGTTTTGCTTTTCTCACTACTTTTGTGGTTAAAAAAAAGCCCTGTTTTGTAAGATGATGCAACAGTGAATTTGTATAGTGAACCCTCTTTGAAAAGGGAACGGCACCTGTGGCTCAAAGCTACTGCTAGAGCTCATCTGAATCATAATCTATGAGTTTACCAGCAGGCATTTTTAAAATGATGTACATCGATGTTCAAGATTGCAAATAGTGACTTGATTCGCTGTTTATGACTGTTTAAAAATACATTTCGAATGGATATTAACATGGCCAGTTATTTATTGGTTATCTTTAACCTGACCGAATCAATGTTTGCTGTAATTCTATCTCTCTCTCTTAAGAAAAATTAAATGTTTTTGAACACCTCTCTTTGTGATTTATTTGTCCTGAAGTTTCTTTAATGGATTCAAATATACATAGCCAGTAGGGGGCAGTCAAGAAACACAAAACTGTTTAATATTATATCATTTGTATTATATAATATAATCTCTTATGAATATTCATTGTCATGAAGGAATTTCATGTTATTGCCTTTTTATAAAAACTTGTACAGTTGTATCCAGTTTTCCTTTTGCACATTTATATTTTCATATTTAGTTGAAACAATTTGCAATGTGATTATACTGTGCATTATATATTATTATATTATAGACAAATGAAGATATTTCGAAGACACCATTTTGGTGATCATTGACGTCCATTGTAGGATTTTGTATGCTTTTGTAATTTTTGTTAGTTTTTTATTATTATTTATATTTAGCTTTATTTTTTAAAAATTTAGTTTTAGTACTTCAGCTTATTTTATTTTTTTTTATTTTTTTTTTGCCAAAATAATTTCAGCTTTATTTCAAATTACAATTAAAATGATTTTTAATAGTTTTAATTTTAGTTAAAAAATTACAACACTGGAGATTTGTGGCTCAAGCTGCCATTGAAGATCACATCTTAAAGGGATAGTTCACCCCCCCCCCCCCCCCCCCCCCCCCAAAAATGAAAGTTCTGTCATTTACTTACGCTCATGTTGTTCTAAACCTGTAAGACTTTCTTCTCTGGAACAAAAAAGAAGATATTTTGATATGTCTCAGTGTTTTTGTCCATACAATGGACTTCATGGTCACCAAAACGGTTTCTTCTTTTGTCTTCCAAAGAAGACCGTCATACACAGGTTTAAAACAACACTGAGCATGAGTAAACGATGACAAGGTGAACTGTCCCTTTAAAGCTTTGACCCTCACACACACTAATGATTTCTGCTGAGGTGTAGGTGTGATCTTTAGGGACTTTTACGGTGTGGCACAGGTGCACTTCGTCATTGGCTATAATATTCTAAATGTCTAAAGCCCTGCCAGCATTTATTATGTGCCGCCTCATTAAATGGGCTGTTGCTGTGAGAAAGCATCTGGAGAGGAACAGAAACCAGGGTGAGGGCTTAATGAAGAAGTATGCATGAACTGACACTGGGTTTTGCTCCTTGACAGTTCACACAGGGCTGTGGTGGCTGTACATTTCGTTTTTTTAAGAAGGGAAAAACATGCTAATGAATTCCATCTGCTTCTTTCACATGATTTTTGGACACTTTGTGGGTTGCTAATCCTACAACTCTATTAGTATTAGTAGTTTAGAATTGTATTGGGTATTTGAGACAGTAATGCACAGGAAAATCGATACATTTTAAATGACAAACGTTTAGCATTGTGCAACAGTTTTTATTTAATGTAATGGGTTGCACTTTCTTCTTGAGGCCAGTTATTGGTATTGATAGGTCTGTTACAGATTAAATTAATATGCATGACATTATGTCTCTCTTGTAGTTTTCTCCAGTGTTTTTTTTTCTAGCAGTAGAGCATTGTTCAAAAACAACAGGGTTGTGTATGATGCAAGAAGCAGAGCAACAAGGTTGGAAATTTGCCTCAGCAATAATAATTAGCGAGGCTTTAGTTTAGTCATGATCTGATGCAAGTTCATTTATCGAATGCAGAATTCTTATTCGCATTTCCACAATACAAAAATGCCAAGCTTCGTCCATACAGAGTCTGGACGTAGCGAGTACAAAACCTTATTTAATCATTTAAAAAAATAATTAAATAAATAATAATGTGTCTTTAGTATATTGCCACGAGTATATAGTAAGCTTAATGCAATGGCGTGATGTAAAAACCTGTGGCTTCGTGATAATTTCGCATGGGACAACAACAAACATCATGCGTCACTCGGCTACGCCATCAAGTGGGCGTGGTTTGTTGTAAAAAGGGGGCGGTGTTAATGTGAGTGACACATAAGCGGACAAATCAAAGGTCGCAAGGTTGCAGGCTATAGATATTTGTTTATAGTGGAGCGCGTTCATAAGTTTCAGCTTTAGTAGTTACACCGTCACGCGTTCATTTGGAGGTGTGTAAACGGGACTTGGTGATCATGTGGAACTCAGCAGCTTTCGCTCGGAGTTAACGCTCACGGATTTGGGAAGATGTCGGTAGCAAGCTTCAAAAATCAGCCGATAAATGACAACAGCGAAAACACACCGAGGGACGAGTATCAGAATACGTGACACTGAGCGGGTAAAGAGTGAGGATGGAGAGGACCGCGCTGCGCCGCTTCGGGGACAGCGGCATGATGCTTCTGCCCTGGACCAAACAGATCCTGACCGTGGTGTGGGAACAACTGCGACTGCTGCTCCAGGTCATCTGCTGCACCTTTATGACGGGTAATTTATATATATTTACATATTTGCATTGTAATGTATTTTATGCTATCCATATGCTTGGCCATCGCAGGTTTACATTATCAGATTTACTAACTAGTTTTTATTAATAAGAAGAAGAAGAACGTATATCTGTATCAGCGTGATGTACTCGGTTTCTGTGAAAGTGCAAACTGGGTTGATCTATTTATTTGCATATTATGTACATTTTCACGCTTTAGATTAGGGTCCAATTCTCACTATTTACTTACTATTAACTACGACTTTTGCCTCATAACTCTCATAATTACTGCTTATTAATAGTTAGTAAGGTAATTGTTAAGTTTTAGTTTTTGGGTAGGGATGTAGAATATGGTCACGCAGAATAAGGCATTAATATAATATGTGCTTTATAAGTACTAATAAACAGCCAATATCCTTGTAATATGCATGCTGATAAGCAACTAGTTGATGAAAATGACCAGCAGTGTATTATAAAGAAACGCATATTAAGGTCTTAATTGGTTAACATTAGTTATTGCATTAACTAACAATGAGCAATATATTCTTACAGCATTTATTAACCTCATGAAAGCCTAGTTCACAGTGCATTTATAGTGTTAACACACATCTTTTGATCATAAACATTTTTTAATAAATGTTGAGATTAACTAAGATTAATAAATGCTGTAGGAGTACTGTTCATCATTTTAAGTTCATGTTTACTAATGTTAGTAAATTAAACCTTATTGTAAAGTGTTACCAAATAACATTAGCAAAACCAATTGATACACTTTTTCTAGAGCAAAAGTGAAATAGCAGATTTTTTTATTATAATTTTATTTGTATTTATTTCCTTTTAACTGGGTAATAGAGTTATACTGTAGTATATGTATTTAATGTCATTATTTATATATAGTATTTTTACATTTTAATATTTTTTAAAAACGCTTATTAGTACTATCTCACACACACACACACACATATATATATATATATATATATATAATTATTTACTTATATATTATGATTAGTATGAATAGTATTTGTATTTTAAAACACTTATTAGTACTATCACACACACTCACACAAATATATATATATATATATATATATGTGTGTGTATATGTATGTATGTATTTATGTATATATATATATATATATATATATATATATATATATATATATATACATACATGCATACATACATACACATATACATATATGTATGTATATATGTATATATATACTGTTTATATATATATATATATATATATTTATATATATACTGTTTATATACTGCATATATATTTCATTTATCTATATAAATGTATTGAAATGAGAATGGCCCTTGTTTATGGTTATGGCCTGAAGTAAGTCCAGTAACTTCCTTTTGTTTGGTTCCCAGTTTTCCAGATGTTCAGGTTTGAAGTCCATCTGAGAATCACAGATGAGACAGGGCAACACATTCAGCACATGACAAGTGGCTCAGGAGACCCTTCTGACAGTTTCCTGCTCTCATCCTTGTTTGAAAACAACAAAAACATGGTGGTCGGGGGTCCCAGTCCGCTTTCAAAATTCGGCAGAGACCCGTTCGACGTGAGCTCCCACTCCAGAGCTGTCCTGTCCAGTCTGGTCAGCGATGAACTCTGTTGCTCTTTGGTGGACGACCTCGTGTCCCACGCAACAGAGTGTCTCAATGACACCGAAGATCTCTATCTCGGAGATCACTCCGTGTGGAAGCACGGATATGACTGGACCGTTTTAGGAGGTTCCGAGAGGAAGTGCGCAGAGAGCACCTGCACTTTTACCGTGTCAGGGTTTTCAGCAAAGGACTTTGTAAAGCATCAAAAGCCCATCGGTGATCCTGACACATCTGGTTCATCTACAGACGATGTTCAAACTCCATGTCAAGTGCAGCCAGTCGCTCATCTCTCGGACAGCGAGTTCAGCTGGGGCAGCACAGACAGCTCTTGTTTCGAAGGAGAACGAGAGGAGAGCGACAAACTCTGGGACCTTCTGACCAGCTCCACGGATCCATATCACCCGCTGCACTTCACGGCGTGCTTGTCCAGTGCGGCCGCTGAAAAAAGCGAAACGCGGGAAGTTTCAAAGCCTGAAAGTCCCACGTCACAATCCACAGCATCTACAGGCTCAGAATCTTCCAAACCAGGTTCTGAAGATGAAGAAGAAGAGGCCTTATGGAGATCCCTCTCTCAGAATGATGACCCATATCACCCGTTGAATTTCAGAGCGCCGCTTCAAAGCTCACCAGCAACACCAATCCCTCCCAAACACCATTCACCCAGCCAGAGCACGCAAAGTAAAGCCAGACTCTCAAAGCTGCCTTCAACGCCAAGCAAAGTTCCTCGCCATTGCTGCCACAAATTACCCTTTGAGACATTATCAGTGGTGCCATGGAGAAGATATGTTGGTCTGACAGCGGTTCAGGGCAACCAGAGGAAATGTGCTACTTTTAAGAAGGTAATCATCAGTCTCAAGGTGTGGTCACATTTACCGTTGTTCGGCGAAATATTTCCCCATGCATATTTCGCAACAGGTTCCTGTTGATAGCGCAAATTCCAACAGAAAGCTGCTTGGTTTTTGAAACTGTGTGTCACACTATTGACTTTATGGCTATGAAATTTCTCCGAAAATCTGCTAATGTGACCGCACCTTTAGAAAACATGTCAGTTGTAAATCATTGCTTGATAACAGCACGTTGCTAATGTTTTCCAGGTGAAATTTTCTCCCGTCGTACAAGTTCACAAGATGCACACTTGGTCCTTTGCTCTTCAAGCTTCACGTAAGGGACCGTGGGAGGAGCTCGCGCGGGACAGAGACCGTTTCCGAAAGAGAATCCGTGAAACTGAGAAGGCTATTGGCTACTGTTTTAGTTTGTCACACAGGGAAAAGCTGTGGGCCTGTAAGGACGGCGTACAGAAGAAATAACCGGCCCTTGATCTGCAAAAAAGTTGCTTCTGATTGTAATTATTGATCTTATAGTTCCAAGGCCAGCCTTTAGACTGTTATATTGACTTAAATTGACAATTATACCTCACTGCTGTGTCCCAGCACACAATGTACCTTGACTGCTACTAAATGTTAATAATTTTTTGCTAGGCCTTACAGACTTTTCAGTGTGACTGATCGCACATATTTATTTTAACACAAACTGTGGATATGTTGGAGTAGTAGACTAGTGTTATTTTATTTAAAGGGATAGGCCTAGTTCACCCAAAAATGGAAATTCTGTCATTTACTCGCCCTCATGTGGTTCCAAACCTGTATGACTTTCACAAAATGGGATATATATATATATTTAATTGCACTTTCAATGAAAGTCAACGGGGTCAAGAGTTGGTTTGGGGTTCTTTCATTGTATGGACAAAAAATTCTTTCAAATATCTTGTGTTTCACAGAAGAATGAAGGTCATACAGGTTTGGAACACAATGAGGGAGAGTCAGTAAATTATGACAATTTTAATTTTTGAGTGAACTATCCCTTGTTTATTTCAGTGGATTGAAATGCTGTGAGAATAGGCTGCTAAAGTTTGTTTTTTAATTTTTTATAAAATTGGAGAAAATGCAAGAAAAAAGGTAACAAGGCCAAGTTACAATATAATAATTGTTTCTATATATATACAAATACACCACCATTGAGTAGTTTGGGTTTTTTTTATAAAGAAATTAATACTTTTATTCAGCAAGGATGCATTCAATTAATTAAAAATGACAACAAATACATTTGTAATGTTAAATATTTCTATTTCATATTAATTTCTTCAAACGTATCACATTTCTACAAAAATATTAAGCAGAACAACTTGTTTCATCCTTGACCATAACAATCAAAGCAGCAAATCAGCATATTAGAATGATTTCTGAAGGATCATGTGACACTGAAGCCTGGAGTCATGATGCTAAAAATTAATTAGGAATAAATTACATTTTAAAATACATTCAAATAAAAAACTGTAATTTTAAATTGTAATAATATTCCACAATTTTAAAAAATGTACTGTATTTTTGTTTAAATAAATGCAGCCTTGGTGATCGTAGTAAACTTTAGGGCAATGGTGCACTTGTTGAAAATGTCATCCTACACCCTCTGTTCATAGGCAAAAAAAGATCAGATATCAGATATTTGCTAAACTTGACTTCACTGATCATTGCGATTTGTACTTGAGAATGAATAAAATGGCAGTAACTCTAGCTTTACAGAAACTGTTTATTTTGTATTTTCTACATTGTCACACTTCAAGGCCCGGTTCCACAGACAGGGCTTAGATTAAGCCAGGAGTAAGCCTTAGTTCAATTAGGACATTAAAGTAGCTTTTATAAACGTGCCTCAGAAAAAAAACACATTACTTGTGTGCATTTTGAGAAAAAAATGGTACTGATGTATTTTAAGATAGGCCAATACAAGTTAATCTCAGTGAAAACAGCTCAATCTTAGTCTGAGAAACCGGGACTAAATGCACTAGTGTTTCATTGATCGCCGTCTCGGCTCGTTTGTTTTGGTTGATCTCAGTAGTTGGCCGTGTCTCAGACTGACACTGCAGAGGTGGAGAACTCCTGTGAGAGCGCAGTGTGTAAGAGAGGGTTAAAAACAAAGCGTGATGAAACTCTCTCCCTTGACGAGAAATCAATTAGCATCTCCCCTCGACACAGCGGCCAAAACACAAACTTCCATGGTGCAAAGACAAGCAATCGTTTACGCAATCTTACACGCTGCGACAACAGACGGCGGGGCTAATTTAATGATGCTTTGTCCTCGAGTTCATCGGAAGGCATTTCAAACATTTGTATTGATCACATAAAGGTGGACATATGCTATTATAAAACGTGTTGAACACTAGTAACATGAAATCTCACTTGTACTTTCCTCTTAGCTTGTTGAAACTGTCAGTTTAGAAAGCAACAGATCTGATAGCATGCAGTTTTGTTAGCTGTGTGCTCCTCTCCTAAGGTGTCTTCACCCAGGTGACCCTGGTCTCTAAGCAACCAATCACAGCAGTATTTGGCAGTGAGAGGATTGCATATGATTGCAGCAGGGCTTGGTGTGTTGTGGGAGGGCGGCCAGCCTCTATTACTCATCCTGGAGAGTCCAGAGCTTGAGAAGGGGGATCTCTGGAGTCACAATTACAAAGCGCTGACTGTCTGATGCAATAGAGCAATCAGCAGCAACAGTGTGTGAGACACACACACACAAAGGCAGCACAGGTACTCGGACACATCGCGTGTTACAGGGAGAAACTCGAGCTGGATCATGGTATAGTCATGTTGAATTGGTATAGAGTGTCAATAATGTGCATGGCCAGTGGTTAAAAACATGAATCATTACAAATGCTCATGCTTCCCTGTCTGATATGTAAAAATATTTGAATATTCAAATGAGTTACAGCAGATACAGAGCCATTTTGTGAATGTGAGTGAGAGGCCTGCATACATTAAATCTTTTTGGAGATATTTAGTGTGTGTGTGTGTGTGTGTGTGTGTGGTGTCCTGTCATTTCCTCGTAAACCCATGGGGACAAAATGTCCCCACAAAAATGGCAATATCCAAAACCCTTGTCCTTGTGGGGACATTTTTGGACCCCATGAGGAAAATGGCTTATAAGTCATACAAAGTGATGTTTTCTTTTTTTAATGTAAAAATGTAGGTTTTCTTCTGTGATGGGTAGGTTTAGGGTTTGAAAGATGATGTGTATTTTCAGTCATCTTTAGTCGGATGCATTTACATTGTGACTGTACCTGAGATGCAATCAACTCTGTGTCTGTAAATCTGTGTCTGTAAAGGTGTGAACCTAATGGCCCGTACAGACGTATGGCCCAGAGACACTGATGGGTGTGAATGTCAAAGATGATAACATTGCTCAGAGTAGATTGCAGTGTAGATCAATCTCCTGTGGGAGGTCCTAACATTTTTCTATTGCATGTAGCTCTTTTGTCTTCATGTCAAGACAGAACTTTGGGTTAAGATTCTTTGAAGGCCGACACACTAACATCGCTGCTGAAGAACTGCTACACTACTACCTTCAATAAATGATTCTCCCCACAAGAACTTATTTTATGAATTGGCTAAATCTAATACATTGGCGAGCCACCCAAACGACTGCTCAGCCAAATATAGAGAAATCTAACAGGTTAGGGGATAGAATATACAGTTTGTACAGTAAAAAAAACATTATTACTATGGAAAGTCCCCATAAAACATGGAAACCCAATGTGTGTGTGTGTGTGTGTACAGGTTTGGCTATACTTGTGAGGGTCAAATGTCCTCACTTATATAGTGAAATATTATAACAACCGACTAGTGACATTTTACTGGTCCTAACTAGTTAAAAGGGTTTATAAATCACCGAAACATGGTTGTATTTAAATCTAGTGTTTCTGTGATGGGTGTTTAGGGGCAGGGCTTGGATTAGGCCAGAGAAAATAATATTAAAGGGATAGTTCACCCAAAAATGAAAATTGTGTCATCATTTACTCTCCCCCAAGTTGTTCCAAACCTGTATGACTTTCTTTCTTCTGCTGAACACAAAAGAAGATATTTTGAAGAAAGTCGGTAACCAAACGACTGATGGACCCCATTGACTTCCATAGTAGGAAAAAAAATACTATGGATGTCAATGGGGACCAGCAACTGTTTAATTACCAACCTTCTTTAAAATATCTTCTTTTGTGTTCAGCAGAAGAAAGGAAATCATACAGGTTTGGAACAACTTGAGGGAGAGTAAATGATGACAGAATTTTCATTTTTGGGTGAACTATCCCTTTAACCTGATATAAAATTAGTGTCCTCACTAATATAGTGAAACAAGCGTGTTTTTGTGTATTTAGTCCGTTCAAAACTTTGGGGCAGTGAGATTTGTATTTTTTAATTTAATGTTTAATGTGCTGCTTAGTATTTTTGTGGAACCTGTGATAGTTTTTTAAGGATTCTTTGCTGAATAGAAAGTTCAATAGAACAGCATTTATTTGAAACAATAATCTTTTATAATATTATAAAAGTCTTCGCCGTCATTTTTGATTGGTTTTGTGCGTCCTTTCTGAATAAAAGTATAACTAAAAGTAACTTTTTTTTTTTTTTTACTGACCTTAAACTTATATAGCTACACTGCCCTACAAAGCAAAAAGGCAGTAACTGCATTTTTGGTCAAAAATGAGTTATTATCATTTTCATGACATTCAAGGCATCCTTTGTTATGTGACAAAACATCTTATCTCAAATGTGTGTCGTTTTGGAAAAAAATGGTAATAGCTTTTGGAGAATCTGTAGTTACTGCCTTTTTCCTTGGTATTGTGCCACGTTTTTGGTAAGTAATACAAAGCAAATTTACAAAGCAAGAATACAGTAACTGCAAAATAGGGGTAAAATATCAAATTAAATATGAGGATTGATATATACAAAGAATAAGCTAATATAAAGTAACAAAACAGCCACATGTCCAATAATCTACCTACAACTACTTAGGCTGGATGACCGAATAACTTTAAAGTCATTTTTCTCAGTTCTGCACTCTGCATAGTTACTGCCTTTTTGCTTTGTAGGGCAGTACAGTATAGCATTCACCTTTAGTTGGAAGCTTTAATAAAATAAAATAAATGCATTTTATGAAATGCGTGTGTAATTATGTTCATTTTCATCAATTACTTATTTACTATCTTCTTCATTTTACAGCCTAGCAGTGAAATCAGACTGCCATTCAAATATAAAACGAATTGCAAAAATATGTTATTTTGCCATTGAATAAATTATATAATTGTGTAGAATAGAAAGACTGCAAAAAATCTAATTTGGCAACAGCATCTCTCTGTTCACACAGACTGTTACAGGAACACGTGCACACATACATAATCACAGCATAAAACATTGATTTCAAAGATTATTATTGTTAATTTCTCAACTGTTGGCTGTGTGTATTGCATGACAATCACCACAAGATGGCGCCATTGACCATATTCTGTTGCCATCTACATATCTCTGCGTACATGATATAACATCTGTTTTCTTTTATTTTTTTTACATCATTTATGTTTTAATGAAAAACTATGAACTAGAAAAATGAACTAGAGAACAGTCAGGAATTCTGACTGTGGTTATCTCTATGTTACAGTGGTCACTACAGTGGTCTCAATGATAACTCTTTTTACATAACATAACATACATAAAATAACAGAGGCATAATAGTTGCTTAATGTATTTTTAATAAATGCATAAAAACTATCATATTGTATTATTTGTCTTATGATTTTTAATTATCCATGTTTCATCCATCCACAACCAAGAGAATTACTAACTTTTACTAAGATTTTACTATTTGAATCAAGGTTTTAAGTGTCTCACATTATGCTAAAGCTTGTCTCAGATGACTTACACTAAGAGCACTAATATGTCTATCATTTATTTTATGAATGTGTTATCTGCATTTTCTCTTTTGATTTGATTCGGACACATCCTGGGGTTTTTAAAATGGTATTGGGTGTGGATTAAATGTTTTGGCTACACATTGCAATATGTCACATAAGTCTGAAATGCAAAATATGTCCCATATTAGGTAGGCCTTCAAGTTGCACAGTTTAATACAACCAAATTATATATAATTGAGTTGTTATTAAATTATATGTTAATAATTTATCATTTAAAATAACTTTTAAATTCTATATAATTCAAATGAATAAAATGTTATAGCCTACATAGCTAATATAATTTCCACCCTGGGAATAATATAATCATGATGAGTATTAATGAGACTTTATGAGAATTGAATTAATGCTGGCTAACAGAAATGGCATCAGTAGTAACTTTTGTTTTATACTCACACGCCTCTACTGTAGGTGTCACAATACGACCATATCGAAAATCTGAGCAGAGTTTTATGTATAGACCTTATACAGTGCTATGCATAAGTGAATACACCCATGCTAAAGTTGACTAAAAAGAGGAATAAAAAATCATATTTTGGAAATTGAACTTAATGCCTTAATTTAAAAAATTAGGAAAAATCCAACCTTTAAGGACACCAACTTTCTTTGTGAATGAATAATGTATCGTAAATAAATAAATGTTCTTCCTTAAAATACATGGTGCATAAGTGAGTACACCCCTATGTTAAATTCCCATAGAGGCAGGCAGATTTTTATTTTTAAGTATTTTTTAAAAAAATTTTTTTAGGATACTATGCATCCTGATAAAGTTCCCTTGGCCTTTGGAAATAAAATAGCCCCACATCACCACATAGCCTTCACCATACCTAGAGATTGGCATGGTTTTATTTCAGTTAGCCTAATAGCTAGTTTGATTTGCATTGAGAGATGATCTTATGGAAAGTACTCCATGCCAATCTCTAGGTATGGTGAAGGCTATGTGATGATGTGGGGCTATTTTAATGCCAAGGGAACTTTATCAGGATGCATAGTATCCTAAAAATTTTTTTTAAAAAATACTTAAAAATAAAAATCTGCCTGCCTCTATGGGAATTTAACATAGGGGTGTACTAACTTATGCACCATGTATTTTAAGGAAGAACATTTATTTATTTACGATACATTATTCATTCACAAAGAAAATTGGTGTCCTTAAAGGTTGGATTTTTCCTAATTTTTTAAATTAAGGCATTAAGTTCAATTTCCAAAATATGATTTTTTATTCCTCTTTTTAGTCAACTTTAGCATGGGTGTATTCACTTATGCATTGCACTGTAAATCATCTTACTTGTAGGTTTTCATATCACTGGTAATTATACATGTCCAAGGTGAAGATCATGAAGAAAGAAAAAAAAAAATGCTTCTTTGACCAGTCTGATCAAATGTATTGTGTTTTTTTATTTAACTGATCTAATCCATATCATAGACTGTAAAAAGGTCCATATGTGGTGGACATATAGGCATATTACATTGGCAATATGTTTTCTACCCTTCCCAAAAAAATGTTAAACTAGCTATAATGTGTAACCAAACATAATTATTTTGTGTGTAAAGCTATTTGTTTTGAGTTTACTTTTTTTTTTTTTGTGTGTGTGTGTGTGTGTAAAGTTACATTAATAGTCAACTGAATGTGTTAAAGAGACCATCACAATTATTTAACTATAGCATCATTTTATTTATTTTTTTGTATCATTATTATTATTATTATTATTATTTATTTTCATTATCTTCTGGTTGCGAGGGATTAAAAAAAGAAGCATTTCCGGTACATTTGTCTTCGGAATAAAATAAAGAGGAACAAAAAATATTGTATGTTATCTCAAGAGCGTGAAGCAATGATTATCTCTATGTTTTAGGACGATAGTCTTTACTGTAAGGAATTAATGTTTTTTTTGTCGGCCAAGCTTGCTCACCGAAAGCCAAGTGCAAAGTTAGCCCTCCCCTTTAATCGCCTTTGCCCGAGCGCTGATCGCTGGAGGAGGACTGAGAGACGGAGGGAATGAGGGAATGAGAGAATGAGAGGTAGAAGGGACTTTACACGGGAATAATGGCGGCGCCGCTCCGGCGGGACACCTTACCTGAGAACTGGTCTTATGGGGTGTGCAGGGACGGCAGGGTCTTTTTCACTGAGTGAGGATACATGTTTACTATTGCATTAGAAAGAATGTCTTTCCCATAGCGTTCGAGTGTTTTCCAGCCTATTGCCTCGCTAACAGGTGGTTTGTTTTCCTGCCAGCGATGAGTCGCGCACCACCACTTGGATTCATCCTCGCACTGGAGAACCTGTCAATTCTGGACACATGATCCGATCCGGTCAGTGCATTCATGCTGTATAGATCCCAGTGTTATATATGCGTAGAAAACAGAACGCTAAAAGTTTCGCAAACGTTCTGTTTTTCTTGCATCTTAGATCTACCCTCAGGTTGGGAGGAAGGTTTCACGAAGGAAGGAGCGAGTTTCTTTATTGAGTAAGTAGATGTTTATTGTAATTATACCTTGATGCGATCATGTGGTGCGTCAGGTGAATTACAGGTTTTATGCAGGTCATAAGTGGGTCAGATATGACTGGGCTTGGTCTCACACCTGATCAGGGGAAAATGTATATTAAGAATTGTGCACGAGAGACATCAACGGTAAGCTACACACAGGTATTGTCTTTGCAGACAGGCATTCGAGTACAAAGTCTGCTGGTCAGAACAGGTGTAGCTGCTACAGTGTACAGTACACACCTTTGAGGTTTCAGTTCAAGTCTCTCATGTTGGCTGGGACTCAAAACCAAGTTACCAAAATACTATAGAGTCTTTTAAAGAATACACACAGTTAGAGCAGGTGTTGAAAATTACAGTAAGGGAAATGCTCAAAAATATCTTGAGTTACGATTTTGCCAGCTACATACTTTATGAATATAAAGAAACTTTATTTGGTTTTTATCTTATTACCTCCCTTAACGGTCACCGTGATTTTGCCAAGTAAGACATGTTCCTGGATCAACATATTTTGTTGATCCTGGAATAACATTCCTGTCCTAAAATGTTGTCCTTACCCTATCCTTACCCCTAAACCTAACCCTACCCATAACTTTTCCCTAAAATCAGAGGGAAATGATAGGTGAATAACACTGATGTTGAAGGCACCTCACCCTGGTTCTAAGCCTAAACTTCATAAACTGTAAACTTGTCCCTCAAATCTGATTGGTTGATTGGAAAGTTGTTCCAGGATCAACAAAGATGTTGGTCCAGGAACATGTGGTACTTGGTGAAATCACGTTCACCCTCACGGTCGGTGAAATCACGTTCACCCTCACTTAACAAAAATATGTTCTAAGAAGGTTTTGCTAACGTTCCTATTAAATTTTGAAAATGTTATTTCTGAAAGTTCCATTCAGATTTGTTTTAATGTTTTCAACAAAATTCTGGGTAATGCAAATGTTAATGGAACATTCAATTTGATAATTTTGCAAACGTTACGGGACCGTTACTTTAGTCACTGAAGTAGTAACATTTTAAAAATGTTAGACGAACGCCTAACTAAAACATTTCAGAAAATAACTTTTCATGAAAGATGTATAAATAATGTTTTTGTGCTAGCGTTTTGAGAACATTATTAAAAACTATAACTTTTGTTAATATTACTGATAGAATGTTTGTTCATAACTTTGAGAGAACCTTGCCATGGTGCGTTCAAGTCATGTCGAAAGGATTGTATTTATGAGTTGAACGCACATGAACGCCACCACAAAGTCGTAAATATGAGTGTGAAGCTCGGGATTTTTATGAGTCTGTGAGAAACATGGTGGAATACCACAATACTTATAAGTATAGCATTGGATTTACATTATCAGACTTTTTTTCATTTTCAACGAAATAAGCTTATTCCCTGCACAAACTATGATAGCATTGTAATAACAATATAACATGTAACGATAAAGTTTACAGTGCTTCATAAATTAATAAAAAAACTTCCAAGGAGCACTTGAACGCACCATTAACCATTAACGTTCCCTGTTAGCTGGGATTGCATGTTTGAAGGCCTTTGTGGCAATGGTTCACATGCAGGCGTGTGTTTGCTGGACTTCAATAGGTTTGCAGGTGCGATCACATTAGCGAAATGTCAGCATTAGCCATATTCAAGTGCAAGTGCGTCTCGAAAAATCCTCTAAAATCTGTTTTGTGCTAGTCTTGCTCTGCTTCATGATGTTTGCACTGGTATAGAGGCCTCATCTCCTATCGGATCTGTGTGAGGTGTGTTTAATCCCCTATCTGGCATATAGTGCTCTACATTTGAGTCTCAATCTCTTCCAGGGATTTTTCATGTCTTCAGAGTTGCCTCATGGCCTAAGAATTAATAGAAGAATAGAAACTCTGAATAAACCTAATGGGAGTGACTGTCAGGCTATCTAGATTTTCCCTCATAAAGCGCTGATTTGGGGATGAATTTGGTATTAAGCTGCAGGTGGTTGATCAGGACAAAGATAATGTTCTTATATTTACAGTCAGAGCTGAATCTCGAGTATGACAGAGAAAAAGACAGTCAGCTTGCAGAACTGTATTTGCTGACAAATCCAAAACGCATCACATGACGCCAGTCTGTTTGAGGATATAGCGTGGGTGGAGCCTGTTTGATTAAAGATAAACAGGATACAGTGACACTACAGTAGACTGACACTAAGATAGATGTGGATTGGAATTGATTGATTGAAAAACTTTGGTGTGATTGAAAAAAAAAAGAGTTTCTGGCAGTCATATCTCCTAGTCCCACAGCCTGAACCCAGCTTTCCAAACTAAGGCCAGAATCTGTTTGTGCTAGTATTTCTTAACTGGAAATGAATCTATCAAGCATTGAAGTGTGTGAATCAGGTCCATGGAAGAGAATTGAGACCGTTTTCAACTACAAACAGAAAACTTGTTATGCATTTTGGCCGTTCACACTTGCATTCTGTTGTGTTCACACTTGGCATGTTTGGTTGAATTAAAACGAACCCTGGTGTGATTGCTCTGTTAGTGCGGTTCATTTGAATAAGTGCCGTCTGAACCCAAACAAGCGGACAGAGACCCGCTGAAAAGATGTTATCAGACATACAGCAATTTGCATTGACAAAGTGACTGGAATTCATTTTCAGTGAAAGTTGACGTTTCTGCCTATGAGGACATGTGCCAATGTGGGCGTTTTCAGTAACGCAGACTAGCAGATATTGCACGGTTTAAAATGTTGCCCTGAAAACTCACACCTTTATTGCAATCCACATGTATCTTAGTTTCATTCTCATTCATTCTCTGTTCTCTAATCACACTACAAGTGGTAATCGATGAACCTTAGACATTTATTGAACTGAACTGACCTGACTTGAACTGAATGATGACGTTATTGTCTTTTTACAGCAGAATTTGAAGTCTCATACACTGTAAAAATATATATGATCAATAAGTTATGACAACATATGTTTTTTACATTGCTTTAACTAATAAGCCAAGCAATTTTCAACTTTATTTTATGTTATACAAGAATCAACTCATTTTTCAAAGTCAGTTTAATGCAATTTAAGTTGAAATGACTTGAACATCCAAGTTGATTGTACTTAAAAATTTAAGGTAGCAACATTTTTTTGAATCACTGATTCAGTTACTCTGAAGCTGCTTTTAAAACAGTCTGTAAAGTTTTGCAGCCCACTAGTAGGAGTGTCCCATCATGCAACAGTAAATCCTGTGCAATAAAGAGGAAATAAACTTGGGATCCTGTGGATCAAGTAAATAATTAACTTTGATAAGTTGCTGAAAGTGAGCTGCATTCTCTGTGAGGGAATGCTGTGTTGACTCAGGATTTGACGTATAGATTTAGCCTGTATTGTGACAGTCAGATGATCCACCTTCCCATTATTGTTGTCCTGGCCTTTCCATTCCCAGCTCTAGAGAAGGAGAAGCTGAAGAATGATCTTTAGAGGGAGATATGATATGATAGAGGATCCACCGTAGGAGTGTGTGATGAAGCACATCTAACACATATTGTGCGTTGTCACTGCTGCTATTAATCCAGTGTTGTTGCTCTCCTTGGGGAAACCAGTTTCCCGGATGCGTGTAAAGCTGTGATATTGCATGACTGACAGAATATAGGCCGCATCCTAAACTACTTTGAGATTTACAAGTAACAACTATTTTTATTATCGAGCATGTCCTGATTTGGACATTAAGTTTGGGCTTTTAGGGAGGAATGAAAACACGCCTCTGTGAAGGGAAGAAATGCACTGCTGTTAGGGTTGCTGTCATTGTGAAACATTGCAAATTTAATGTCCTTTTCAGACACCTGGTAGAACTGCCAGATGTACATAAGATGCACTTATTACAGTAATTACAATAACTGTGTAATAACTAGGAACTAACCCTGAACCTACCTCTAAACCTAACCTTTACCCATGATGTAGTTACCTTATATTATTCTCTGAGGTAAGTACACTGTAAGTACATGTAAGGACACATTTGTAGAATAAAGAGTTTGAAATTAAGAGCTCCAACCCATATTCAGTGTGCAAATTGAACAAAGTCAATGGATTGAACTTTAACGCACTTTTGATTTGAGTTTGTTTGACAGCAATGGCGCAAAACAAGACTTAAGAGTTATTATGAGAAGTTTAAATATATTTTCAGTCAGTCTAGTTAATGAATAGGAAGCTCTGAAATCTATTTGTGGCGGTCGATGTTGATATCGTGATGGGCCGCCACAGATAAATCAATGTATGGGAAACACATATAAAGTTTGGGGTAAAATTAAAGTTCATTGATGAATAGAAAGTTGAAAAGAATACCATTTTTATTTCTAACTTTATGAATGTCTTTACTGTCACTTTTGATCTGAATAAAAGTACAAATTTTGACACCTGACACCAGACTTTTGAATGGTTGTATACTTTCTCTTCCTTCTATCTTTCATTTTTTACCTGAACCTCATACAATACAGTATCGAACTGTATTAATTGAAAATCCTCTTAAAATACCGTATTGCTGCTACATGAACCTTTACTGTAAATCTGTTTACTTTGCATTTAATACATTTTTTTTGGCCCACTTGGTGTTGGTTTACGCTGATCCATTACATCAGCTTGCTAATGTTAAGTAAAACAAGATAGTCCTGCTTTCTCTGATGATCATTATCTGCACTCTTTTCTTCTCTCCAATGCAAAAATGATTAGGAATGTGCCTTATTATTTCCCCATTTTCCAAATTCTGTCATTAATTACTCACCCTCATGTCGTTCCAAACCCATAAGACTTTCGTTCATCTTCAGAACACAAATGAAGATCTTTATGATGAAATCTGAGAGTTTTCTGTCACTCCATTTACAACTACCACTTTGACGCTTCAAAAAGTCCATAAAGATATTGTGAAACTAATATATATGAATTGAGCAGTTTCGTCCCATATTTTTCTGAAGAGACGCGATCGCTTTACAAGATGAACAGATTAAATTGAGGTTTTTATCCTTTAAATAAACTCTTAAAATATCTTCGATGCTATGAATCTGGCAAGATATTCTGCCAAACAGCTGTTCGGTGTGCAATGCACCTCATGTTGTTTGTGAACTGTCTGAGGATGATAGCCAGACTGTAGTTATCCCAACAGTCAGCAGGGGGTGGATATGAGAATCCGGCTTTCCCTGTGACTTCAGAAGAATACAACGTACGCTGAGTCACATTTTGGGTTTTCAACAGGTCTTGATAAAGATAAGGTGATGAAATCACAGCTCAAATGCAGAAGCATATCCAATGAATGGAGTTCATGCTTATCACAAACACTTGGTTTATCTTATCATTTTTTTTTTTTTATGAACGGTTTGTGTTTGATTTCAAGTTCCATAGCAACTAAATGATTAATCATGCACAGCTCAGACCCTTAGGATATGAAACTAGGATGTTTTTTTCGGCCTTAAGGATGGTGTGAGCCAAGCAGCTCAGTGTGGTTCATATTTATGAATCTCTTTATGATTAAAAATGAGTGAGCTTTCCTGAGCTATTACATATTAATGTGCCCTCCAGGCTGTGAGAGTGGGAGAAATCCACTGAGCACATTGTCTTTGTAACTTGATTCTCAGATCCTGTCTTTACTGTTACACTTGACTTACATCGCCATCACCGAGGGAGTGTGAGAGCTACTTCTTTTGTTTTATTAATATTCTTACATCGTTAAGTCCATGTGAACCTAGTGTTTTTTATCACTTGTTTGACATGAAGTCATTTGACTTCCATGAAGGAAATTTTGAGACTGCGAGCACTGAAATGTGGATATTGGGAGACAATGAGTATTCAGTGGTTTTATAGAAAATAGGCAATTCAGTTGCTGTTTATTTCTAAAACATCTTTCAGAAACCAAACTGCAGCTTTAGTTCTATTACTATGACAACTTGTGGTTCACAAACAGCTATAACAAGCTATTTCTCAGAGTGCAAACACATGATTCTCAGGCTATCTAAAGAAATTAATACTTTTATTCAGCAAGGATGCATTCAATTAATCAAAAGTGACAGTAAAGACATTTACAATATAATGCTACAAACCATTTCTATTTCAAATAATACTGTTCTTTATATTCATCAAAGGATCCTAAAAAAAAATTATCACAGTTTTCGCAAAGATATTAAGCAGCACAACTTGTTTTTAATATTGATAATAATCAGAAATGTTTCTTGAGCAGCAAATCCTCATATTAAAATGATTTCTGAAGGATCATGTGACACTGAAGACTGGAGTAATGATGCTGAAAATTCTGTTTTTACTGTATTTTGATCAAATTAGTGCAGCCTTGGTGAGCAGAAGAGATTCCTTTTAAAAACTTTTAAAAAACATTTTGTGCTTTTTCTTTCAACTCACAAACTAGCAAAAGTCTGCCTGCTGTCTACCATCTTTTGATATCAGATCATTATATCTGGTAAGATCTGATGTACATATTTTAAGAATAAATATTAAATTCATTCGGCATTAAAACTTTAGACAGCCGGGGGAAAAGTTGAGTAAAGATACTTCAAACATAATTACATATTGATAATGTTCATGCATACATGTATTACATTTTTGTAAGTAGATACTAGTTTAAATTCATGAGGCATACAAACTTTAAACAGCAGATGAAAATGCTGGACATCCAAACAATCACACCACAAAAAGTTGATGACTCATAATTGCAGAGGAAGCTTTTTTCTCGGGCAGAGCTAAATATCCATCATCACTCTAGCTTGTTAGTGATTGAAGATACTGTCAGAAATGCCCCCAGACTCACTGATTGCATTGTCATTTTTGCTGCTATCATAGCTGTGCAAGACAAGTCAATTAAAATGACCTACAGAGAGAAAGAGAGGGTCTGATTTGAGGATTTTTTTCCCCATCTGTTCAACCTTGTCCCATATCTGATGCTGGTAGAGGACACTCCACCTAAAGCTATCAGGTCCCCTTCTCCAGAAGATCAGGCTCACAAACTGCACTCTTTTACCTGAATCTATATCTTACAGACCACAGGAGGGGATTTCTGAGTTGAAAACCCTCAAATGCTCTCTTTTGGCAGTATATTATGACATACAGTAAAAAAAAAAAAGTAATTAAATAATATTAATTATATAATAATTAAATAATAATAAAAAAAAAATTATCTTAATAGAGTATTTCTTTTCAAGGTCAGAGCATATCCAGGGCTTTTTTTTTTTTTTTACTTGACCTGCCAAAATTAAAATAAATAAATAAATAAAATAAAATAGGCTATTGTTTTCGTTGTTTTTGACCCATAACCTTAATAAATAATTTTATGACACCAAAAACTACTAGCTTAATTAAAATAAATTTTAAATATTTTTTAAGACAAGTAAACTGTCAGTAATAAAATAAGAACAATCAAATTACGAGCAATAGCACAAATAAATACAATAGATCAAACATACAAATAAAATAAACAGTGCTTTTCAGGTATGTCTAACAGTAATTTTCAGGTAGAGAAATTAAATAATCGAATGTAAAATAACACTGCATATAGCCTTCACTGTATAAATTAAATATAGATTAATCCATATTAAAGTTACAAAAGTTGTTTAGTCAAGAGCAGTGAGTGAGTTTTTTTCTTTCTCTTGTTTGATTAACATTAAAGGAACACGCCGACATTTTGGGACTTTATCTTATTTACCGTATCCCCCAGAGTTAGATAAGTCCATACATAGCCTTCTCATCTCCGTGCGTGCCGTAACTCTGTCTGCATAGCTAGCATACGCTAGCATAGCTTAGCACAAAGACTGGAGGTAAATGGCTCCAGCTAGCATACTGCTCCCAATAAGTGACAAAATAACGCCAACATTTTCCTAGTTACATGTAGTGATTTGTATAGTCACAGCGTGTACAAATAACAAGGTCACATGAGACACAGCCGTCTTCTAACCGTATACATACTGGGAACTATATTCTCAGAAGGCGAAGCACTGCTACTTGGGCGGAGTGATTTGCTCTCAGCACCTGAGAAGCCCCGTGGTGAGGAGCAGAGAGTTCGGTCAGACAGAGTTACAGCACGCACGGAGATGAGAAGGGTATGTATGGACTTATCTAACTCTGGGGGATACGGTGAATAAGCTAAAGTCCCAAAAAGTCGGCGTGTTCCTTTAAAAACACAGACAGCTGCAGGTTTATTAGGCTGCTGTCACTTTAAGAGCTGCACGGATCCAATGTACTGTTACACATGCGTTTTATTTCTCAACTGCTTACATTTACTTAAGACATAACAGACTATGTTTATGAGGATACCTGCCAATATGGACATTTTGACATGATTTACTGTGAATACGTCTGCTCAAGCAAAAAAAGACGTGAAAGTGAATTCGCTTCAGTATTTGCGCGCTGTCTGAGGGCCATCGGGCAGTCCTTATTGTCGAGCCCTGATATCTCTTGTTAAGCACTTATTTTATATGGTTTGTGATGTCTCACTGTGGGAATGCTTATGGAACAGTGTTCTCTTGTGATGGATATCAGTGGCTCTGACTCAGTGGGTTCTGCAGGACAGAACACTAGCTGGAGGTGGCGGGACAAAGGAGAAATTGAGAGGCAGATTAGGCTAGCTAAAGGCATGCTTTGTGAAAACCGGAGGCGTTGGCTCCCTGAACCCCTAGCGCCCTCACTGCAAACATTAGCATTGGCATCTCAGTGCAGCATCAGATCGTGTGTCCGTCCCTGGCAGACTTGGACAGGCAGAGACAGGAGATATTCGGACAGAGACGAGGTCGGGAATGGGGAACTGCTGTGGTCGTGAAGGGGACTCTGGTCATGAGAAGGTGCTGGTCAGACACAAGGTTGCACGGCCAGAGACGGACAGGGTCATCTTCACAATAGACAGGTACATGTCTCTGATCTGTTTAGAGGATGTGGTGCAGTTTGGCATCCCTGTACATCAGTTAAAAATATAGTTTCTCATTCACAAAAATATAAAGCAAACAAAAAGTTGTATTAACCAACGCTGTTCTTGGAGTGTTTACTAGTGTGCTAGTGAAGTGAACGTGCTGTGCTGCAGACTGCTGATTCTGTCTAGAGTTACTATTTAAAGAGGCAAACAGGATTGGACACCATTCAATAAATGTTATTGAGATAAATGACTGGCCACAGGTGCATACAGATAAGTGAATATTGATAAATGCCTTGTTTTGTTTGGATATAACAGCTAAATACCATTTTTGAATGGGATGTTAGCTATGACAACTGAAACTATGTTACATAGTACTATGTATATAACTAAAAATATATTTTAAAGTTTTAATAATCATATACGTATATGATAATAGAGAAGTCCACACCATAACTATAACGATACAGAGGAGCGATATAATTGGAATCCATTTCAGTTTAATTTGTTTTCCAGCTGATGAATAATAAAAGCATTGACAGCCAATCAGAATGCCTCAAGCTGTTTAATTTTGGTATCAATTTGGTGGCGAATTACCTTTTTCTTAAAAAAATCCCCTAATCTAGTGCTAATGAGGTTTTCTCTAAGCTTTATGCATTATATTCACTGCTTCAGTCAAATGAAACTGCAACAGTTGCAGGAATGCAAACAAATGAATATGCTAATTGACTTTGATAATCAGTTGCAATTCATCTTTCATAACTAATGCCAAAGATCTTGGTAATTTGATGTCCTGTTTGCAAATCTCTTAGAGCCTTATCTAACTTTTTATTATTAGATGAAATGCTATGCAGCATTAGTGCTGTAAAAACTCTGCCCTTCTTGTTTGCTGATCATCTTCAAGCCCTCGTTTTCATCCGAGATGCTTCTTTAAGTCGTTAATGAGGACAGAATGAGACCGGCTGGTGCTTGATGTTTGCATGGATGTGACGCCTCACATGATTCCAGCGAGAAGTTGTCATGTTTAGGCCATTTTCTTCACATTTGCTTTGATAAAGCAGGGCTTTGACACACTGCACATTAATATTGTCGTGGGATGTGTCATCGGTGCATAGGGATGTTTTGAAGACCAAACTATTGGAAGAATATCCAACCTAAAATGATCTCTGTTCTTTCTGCGTCTTGAATTATTCATAATTATTGCTGTTTGATGTCTCTTTGATAGCACCAGGCTGTTTCATTGTTTCTGAATCATTAAATCCTGCCTTAGTGGGTCAACAACTGCTAAATACTGGATTTAAAACCTCACGCTATCAGAAAAAAGCAGGTGGTGACAGAGGTTTTTTTAATTATGTGTTGCATTTTCTATTAGTTGCAATGACAAAAACAGGGTCACTTAACAAGCAAATTAGTTTCCTTCAAAAGTAACATTCAGGTCAGTCTAATAAATATTGATGCTACATACTTGTAGACTCTGATAGGTTTTGTTGATGTGCCTCAAGGTCTATTCCAAACAGTTGTAAGAGATGTTGTAAAGCAGTGGTGTCCAATCCTGCTCCTGGAGGGCCAATTAAACCCCAATTAAACATACCTGATCCAGCTAATCAGGGTCTTTATAGGGATACTAGAAACTTCCAGGCAGGGGTGTTGAGGCAAGTCGGAGATAAACTCTACAGGACAGTAGGCGCGTTTCCATTACAGATTTTTTCTTCTTCTAAATGTCGACAAAAAACTATTTCTATTAACCGATGTTATGCGACTAACACTTCATTTTTTCCTCTCGCGATAAGTCATTCCAAAACTCATAGCAACGGACGTTGGTAGGTTTATGTATATCTCAGCCACTGCACTGGCCATTATTATTAATCAAAGGAGACGCATGTATGTTATCCAATCATTAATGTCAAGGAAAGACCCTTATTATACTTGAGAGCGGCACATATGAGGAGTTTATGGGTTTTTCTCACTCATTTCTGCTTCGAGGTCTTGATTGTGGCATTTCTTTGAGGTTTAGATTCCAGTATTCCTGTAATTCTTCTGTCTTTTATGAATTTAATAAAGAACTCTGTCTCGTATTCTGTCCAAACATACCACGTCATCTAGGTGACCTGGAAATGCGCAAAGGCTGTTTCCATTGCAGTTTAGCGAAATATTTCTTTTTCGAATTGCCTGAAAAACCACCTCATGCGAGCTTAAAAACTTTTTTGCATAAATGGGAGTTTTTGCGAAATTGACGTGTTTCCATTGGGCGTATTTTCAATTCGCAATTTCAATGTGCGCAATTTGAAGGGTGATGGAAACGCGGCTAGTGGCGATCTAGGACCGGTTTTGGACACAAAGTGCTAATGTTCATGATTGCTATGTGGAATTCTAGCAGTTTAGTAGTAGTCAATTAATAGTAATAGTCATAATAGTAATAGTCACTTCCAAGAAAGGTTGTTTACTCATAACTTTTTGCTATTATCAATTACCATGACCAATTCAAGTATGATAGACATGCTTTCTTTTATTTGTACAGTACAATTTACATCCCAAAGTGCATATGCCTGTTTTATCTGGATTCAGTAGGAATGGTGTTTTCTTCCCAAAGTGTGATTTGGCCTGTTTGCATCACCCACCGAAAGAAATCTTCCCCACAGACACCTTTCACAGTGAGAGATTATTCCAATTTCAGCTTTTCAGTGAAGTCCAAGGCCTGTGAAATGAAGATTTGTCGGGTCTGTGAAAACTTTGATTTAGTGCATCCATATGTAGTTTAAAATTGAACCTTTGATGTTTTGACTGGACCCTCCATTACGCTGAAATGCCATGTTTTTTATTAACTAGGTCAGTGACTGTTTGTTAAGGAGGTAATGGATGTTAATAGAGCTTTAATGAAAGATGCTGATTGACTGATTCATGGCCCATTTTCATACCTGTTATGAAAAACGTTGACTCCGTTGCACACACACACTCACATAGACTGATATTGGATTCTGAATGCACTGAAGAAAATATGAGTTCCAACAAGTTAGTATTGTCACATGCATCACATACTGGGTATAACAGAGTAGTAGCCCACCAAATATTTACCTTTTATTTTATTCTGAAACAGGAGTCTTGCTCTGTCTCATGATATTATTTAAAGAATTGTATTAACAGGGAAGAAGCAGATTTACATTTGGAGATTAAACTTAGTCATAATTCAGTCATTGATTATGAAGTTGAAAATCAATATATCTATTACTTGTTTTAATACAGTTGTCAAGGCCTATTTGATTTAATCACATTTCATCTCCGTTTTAAGCAGATTTATAACTTCTATTGATATTGCTGTCTAATATTTCTCTGTCTTGTACAGTTTGTGAGCATTACTGTTTGTGTAATAGTGTGGATAAGCCCTGCAGGCTATCTTGTAGTATAATGTGTAAAAATAGTAAGGTCTGCTGAGATCTGGAATAAAATATCTGGTTCATAGATGCTCTTGAGACGGCAGTAGTAAGATACACCATACTTTTTTGACTAAACTATAGATGTTTAGTTGCTGTGTTGATTTTGCGTTGAGTGAATGCTACTATTACTACTGTTCAACAGTTTGAGGTCAGTACGATTTTTTGAAAAGAAATAAATGACCCATTTAATTAATCAAAAGTGAATTTGTGTAGCAATGTTGAAGTTTGTTACTATTTCAGATAATCAAATTTCTTTCTTTCTTTCTATTCATCAAAGAAAACTGAAAAAATGTGTCATAGTTTCCACAAAAATATGAAGCAGCAGAACTGTTTTCAACATTGATAAATGTTTCCTGAGCAGCAAATCAGGATATTTGAATGATTTCCGAAGGATCATGTGACTGGAGACTAATGATGCTGAAAATTCATCTTTGCATCATAGGAATAAAGTACAATATTTGAAAACATTTATTTAAAATTTTAGTAATATCTCACATTGAGCGTAAGAGACGTCTTTAAAATACATTTTAAAAAATCGTATCGGTGTATAGTGTATGTTTGCAGCTTCCTGTGGTATTGGGTTTTATTCGTTTTCTAACGTTTCGAGTCAAATGTCTCAAAACACAAATATTGTCTCCAGCAGTGATTTTGTATGTAAGTCTCTTAAATTAGGATATTAGTTGTGAATTATCAGGGCATATCACTTTGCTTTTAATAATGTGTTGCAAGTCTGAACTCGTTCAGTGTACCAGAATAGTCCCCAGAAGGTCATAACTCAGTGAGCTTGGGTTTCTGTGTTGACACACAGAGAAAGAGGCTGGTGGTAAGATTTATAGGGCAAATCCTCACACATCAGGGAAGATGTCCTCTTGACTTTGATGACTGTATGTTCTTCAGACTGCTGTATGCTGCCGATAAGCTGTGTGTACGTCACTAATCACACACTTCCCTTTAGCTGATAACATTGACCAGAACACACATTCAAAAATCTAATGACCGCACACGTCTGTGATGAACATGGGCACAGCTTCAAGGAAAATCCGGGACACAGTGGTGTGTTTGGCGCAGATTCAATCGGGATCAAATTAGGATATGATGTTGCATCGTGATATATGGAATCATATGCATTGCAGTGTGTATTCATGAGGTAGTTGCTCATGTGGTGAATAGTGATGGAGGACACGTAATTGTGCCAGTCACTGGCTAGCCAGCTTAACCTCTGTGGCTTATTTAATGCAGCTCATTACTCTAACTCTTACTCACCGATTTAAATAAAGCACTGACAACCCTTCAATGCCCCAAGGAGGCATTCCATGTAATTGCACATAGAGAAGAGGATGATCTGTCCTCTTTAAAAAAGGTTACACATCTGTTGATCTCTGATTTATTTCTAATATTGATTTGCAAAGATCACCTTCATGCATACAGGTTTTCCTTAGTCACCATAAAAATAAAAATTGACATGGTTTTTGCCATATTTATTATAATGATTTTCCGTGAACATCAGTTTTTTTGTTTTTTTTTATAAATTTGACCCTGCGACATCTCTTCTCTTCTCTGATCAAGTTTACTGGCGTGAGGGCGGGACAACCTGTCACTCACATGACATCCACCAATAGCAAACCACAACCATCCAATCAATTCCTGATGGAGAAAATCAAGTCCCGCCCTACATTTTTTTTATTGTTCGAGAAGCCGCTTCACTCGAATATACATCACAATAGGGAAGAAAAGACTATCGCAACTTCCGTTTCATGGAGCTTTAAAATAAAAAGCCTGCCATCATTTACCCCGATCACCCATGTAATTTAATTTATTTTTGAAGAATGTCTCGACTATGTGCTCCTTTTCATAACATCCATAATTCTCTTAAGTGGACTAAATGGAGTCCAGATGAATTTTCATTTCATGCCGACTTTAAGACGACAAAGCAGGAATGAATATGTGGGAATATGAGTTATTTTAATGCTTCTTTGTGCTGACACTAACTAAAAACAAATCCCATCTGGGAGGAGACTATGAAATATGTACTCTTATTTTAATCTCTGCTTTGTGGAGCCAAAGTTTTCGTTCTCTTCTGCCAGCATGATGCTCGTGAAGATTGAAACTGAGATTACAATGCCACTCACACTTTATTCACTTTAGTTTATACTTTTCTTTTTCTATATTTAAACCTTTTAAGTCTCGATTTAACAAGGTAACAGATCTTTTTCATGTATTGTGACGTATATCAAGTAAAATGGATTATTGAAAAAAGACGTAGGGTCTATCCATCATTTTTTTGAATGGAGGCAGATCTGAATGCTAGCTTGCAATCAATGTCTGTTTCAGCAGAAGATCGAGTTTTGACATTTTGATTAAAAATTACGATGCATGTTTACATTGAAAAAAAGAAAAGAAAGAAAAACCAGCATAGTGGAATGCAAAAACACGTTCTGTGTGGAAGTAATTTTCAGTTTCGGACCCAGCCAGTGACTTTTCTTTTCTCCGAGCAGAGCTCAAGAGCACCTGTATTGTTTATTTATTCATTGATCAATTACATTTCCAGATCATTCTGTCTCTCTTTCATTGATATATATATATATATATATTTCCCATCCTTTACTCAGTTTATCTCTCCCTCCAACAACACTGCACATCCTGTGACAGAGACAGGCAGAGATTCAAAAAGAGTAGGTTTGCTCTTTTTACCCCTCCCTTCCTCTTTCCCCCCTCCCCGTGAGTGTGTGCAGAGGTACGTCAGAGCAGAAGACTGGTGTGTGTGTGTGTGTGTGTGTGTGGCTGGTGAGGAAACAGGAGCGTCGTAGATAGGAGACTCCACACAGACAGAAAAATCACGATGCTTACGCCTTTGCCTGATTCAACGGCGAAACGTGTTGGTTTTACCTATTCTGTGTTTTGACGTCCACGGAGCTCTGAAACCTCTCTGCTGCTCACTCCTGAGAAATGGATGAGATTTAGATCCTGGAACTATTGCATTGGGGCTCTTCTCGGGACTCTTTCCTTTTACCCGGACTGATTCTTTCCATTTCTTGCGTTGTTTTCCTCTCCTTCATGAAGCCTGCTGAAAACTGAAAGCAACAGAACTGGGCTTTCTGTAAGTGTCAGTCATCCAGTCATTCGTTTGGAAGTTTGGAGCTGTTTGGATTAAACATGTGGAGCCAGTCAGGATATTCCAACCAATACCAACCTCATCCCGCTCACCCCTTTTACCATGTACCGTACCGGTGGGTTGGCCTTCCTCTTTTTATTTTAGATCACATTGAATGTTAATGATGAAGTATTTGAATTGGATTTTGGCAACATTTCGCTCTCATTTTCCTCTTCCTGTAATGGGGAGTGTCCACAGAATCCTTCCCGAGGGGTCATTTCAGGATGGATCTGCCTGGCTGTTGATGCTGAAACCGTTTGGCAGGTTTTAGTTGGATAAAACTAGATTAAATCGAAATCACGTGTGTCTGTGGCAGGGATTACACTGCGGTGGGAATGAATGAGAACTGCTTTATTCATGTCAAGGCATTGTGGAATTCCAACAGGTCCTGTTGAACTGGCAAGTTGAGTGAGTTCTGCGGAAGGGAAGACGTGATGCATTAAAACATGTCGTAAATACTCTCTGTGAAGGTGTATTGTGTGCTCCACAATCTGACCACATGCCTTCATGTTTTGTTGTCCTCCTAACTGACGGGTTTGTATTTCTTGAATACCAGCTGCAACATTCCACTCTACTTGCAAATACTTCTGCAAGTGTGTTTACTTTAAACTCTAACTCTTTCCTGATTGCTTAAAAAGAGATTGTTCTTTCATTATTTACTCATTGCAGGCTTTTGGCTCAGATGCATTTCTCATGATTCAGTGGAAATACTACTGTTAGTTCAGTTGACTTATGTTTTTTGTGTACTTTCAGAGGCACAGCAGGGGTTGCTTTATTCCACTTCGCTTTGTTTTCAGCCGCATTGAGATAATTACGCCAAACCCATTATTGTGAGTTGCTTCTTTAACAACTTCTATCAGCATAATGTGTTTACTGTTCGCTTTCCCTTGCTATAAAAAGTCAGTGTAACCTACATTTGTGTTTTAAAGCAGCCCTACTTCTCTAGCATTTGTTTAACCACCATATGAAAGTGCTTTGCTATTGATTCACCTGATAATGCTTTGCTGAAAGTGTTGCTTGGCTGATGTTGAGTAACAATTCATTTACTCTTCTCTTGGACTACAAGTTTGAGGTTTGAGCTAAAGTTTTTGTTTCATTAAAGGGATGGTTCACCCAAAACAATTACATTTTGTCATCATTTACTCTCCCTCAAGTTGTTCCAAACCTGTATGAATTTCTCTTTTCTGCTGAACACAAAATAAGATATTGTGTTGGTGTGACATTTGATGGACCCAATTGACTTCCATAGTATGAAAAAAAAATACTATGGAAGTCAGTGGAGCCCATCAACTGTTTGGTTTCTTCCATTCTTTAAAATATCTTCTTTTGTGTTCAGCAGAAGAAAGGAAATCATACAGGTTTGGAACAACTTGAGGGTGAGTAAATGATGACAGAATTTTCATTTTTGGATGATCTATCCCTTTAAGGCAGTGGTTCCCAAACTTTTTCTGTTGGGCCCCCCTTTTGTAGAGGAAAATATTTTCAAGACCCCACCTAGATGCACCCACATACATGACCTTGCATACAAAATCCTATTGGATTTATTTGTAACATTGTAATTAATACAGTACTACAACTTCAACAGGCTTCTCTTTGTGTTTGTGATGTGAAGTCTTTAAGTGGCATCTTAACTTGTTCAGCTTCATACTGTCAGAATATTTTGAAGCACACAACACACTTGTGTGGTCTCTCTTCAATACCACAGTTGTACTGGTGAATCCAAGGGCGAGATATGCCTCATTATTTTTTCTTGTCTCGAGGGTGTCTAAACTGGCCGTGACAAAATGACCTTTGCAAATCCATTTCTCCTTTGTGTCAGAAGTTGTGTGAGCATGTCAGAAATTGAACGTGGCATCAGTTTACTGTCAGAAATTTGTCATGTTGCATATTGCCGCTCCACATTCAGTGTAGACAGCCTCACTGATTATAATTAGCCTAGAAATCTAGACACACCCAAGCAACTCTAAAAACCAACTCTAACTGGAAAAACCAAACTCTAGTCAGGCCAATCACATCGTGTATAGAGTCGGTGGGCGGGCTTAACATAATGACGGCAGAGTTGTGACGGTTCCCTGCTACTTGAAAACAAAGAAGAGCTGCTGCTGCTGGAGAACAGCGGTCTTTCGAATCAGCATTGGCCACGACTCTAGAAGACTTGGAGTTAAGCTTTTCTTTGAGAAAAGAACAAAGAACGACACTGAAGTCATTCTTAAAAAAGGAAGATGTGCGGCATGAGTTTTGGCACGATCCGGCACGACCGGATACGGCAAAAGTTTAATCGATCAACTGGCTCCGCTGGTGGTTGGTTGTAGTGCTATCCTATTGCGTGCAGAGGGAATTTGAAAGACAACGGTTTATATCCCGCCCCTCGGATTGAGCCCTGCCAATGGTGTGTTCCCAGACCCAACATCTTGATGTGGGTCTGGCTTGTCAGGCTAGATTATAATGGGTTCTATCTGCTTTTGTCGTGTCATGCTTGCATCTGGTATAGACACATTGTTTTGGTAGTTGTGCATTTAATGTAGATTCATTGTCTGCTTTATTTTTACCTGGCACTGGCAGTCCTTTCACAAATCTGAAATTACTCTTCAGATTACTCATCTGAAGAGTAATCCGTTAAATTTTACTATCTGTTTGATTTTTCTAAATGGCTTGGTAAAAGTGACATATTTAGTGATTGTACGTTATAAATTGTCATGCATGAATGCATACATGCAATTAAAAAGTCCATAAATTGTAGCTAGCTTGAAATTGCAGAGATAAACTGAAACTGCCCATAAAACCCCTGCCCATAAAACTGTCGAGGAGTGGGGAGGGTTGCCACTTTTTGGTGTATCAACTCCTACAGATCATCTCATCTTTAACAATAGAATTATAGTATTTGGTTTGCATTATGTTTATAACTTTATAAAATCTATATCGTAATGATCTGCTCTGTTAAGTAGCACATTTATAGACATTTCAGATTCACATTTGTGTTAAGCTCCAGCATACCTGGATAAGGGTCTTGGAGAATGAATGGATGGATGCATTATTCTGAGCTCCTACATAAAAGTTTTTATTGCATGGGGTTCCCTTCGACATGCAATTTATTCTGGTGTTGCGCAGCACGTTTGAGCTTCAGCATGAACCAATGAGGTTTGTTCTCACGCTTCAAGCAAGTTCGGATGAGCTTCTGTTCGATGATCAGTGTTAAATGTTTTAAACCGCTCGATTCATATGGATTAGTTTTACGATCTCTTCATGAACTTTTTGAAGCATCAAAGTGGTAGTTGCGTAGCTGTCAATGGAGGGACAGAAAGCTCTCAGATGAACGGAAGTCTTACGGGTTTGGGACGACATGAGGGTGACAGTAATAAATGACAGATTTTTAGTCGGGAACCAGAGTTGATTTTTAGTCGGGAACACTTAATGTGTAAGTGCACACATCTTTGCATTAGCATGTATGTGGATGTGTGCAGCAGTTGTGGTTAAAATTGCAGCGAGTGGATTGGCTCACACAGAAGCTGTGAGTGAAAGAGCAGATTGTCTTGATTCAAGTCCTGATTGATTTGAACAGTTTTGACCAGTCTGACCTCATTACTATTACATATAAATTGCCTGTACCTCCTAATTGATCAACAGTTGCATTAGTTCCTCATCTCACACCACGCATGACAAACACATCCACTTATAATCAATCAATCAGTCTATTAAGTGTACTAAACTGCTCTTTGATTTTCCTCATGCAGTACTCAGAGACCTCTTCTGTATGCAGTGTAATATCAGAGCTGATAATAAATGCAGCTCTTCATGAAAAGATCCGGGCTCTGAGACAAAATCTACAGCAGTGTCTTTGGTGTGATTATCTGTGCCATTTACAAAAACGCAGAATTTGCACAGGGAGCCCATCTGCTTCTCTAGCCCTGGCATGAACCAATCACATTCCAGCATGGGTCCCAGAGAGGCCATGCTGAGACCCCAAAAGAGGGCTAAAAAAAGTCCCACGCTCATCTGAGCTGGATCCTGCCTTTATAATTCTCGTTGTGACGCGGATCCGTGATTTATCCGGCGCCGTCAGAAGATTGAGAGGATCAAAGATCATAGGGATGATCCAGATGTGTGGATATGTGATTTGTGAGAGCCTCAGACTCATTCGTGTCTCTTTCTCTGTGATGAGTGGACATCTAGCCAATGAACTGGAACATTTTTATTTCTGTGAGAGGACATTAGATGTTACAGCAAGGGATATTGTCAGTCTTGAATCCACTAAGGGATAAAAAAAAAAAAAATGCTAGGCAACTGTTTTCAGAGCTGCTTGGGACTGAACCATTCAAGGTATGACTAATTGAGCATGAGCAGTTAAGCTTTTTATTGGTTAAAAGGAAGCTGCTGGCAATTTTAGTAGTGATGTCATATATCATGTGACCTGAGAGGAAGACGGTTTGCCATGAATGCATTGCACTATATATTTGTCATATGTTCTGCTTGCTTTAGTGTTGCTTTCCAGTAAAAATGCATAGACATCTTGTACATTTAAAGTAAATTTGACTGAGATACTGTATTATGATACTTTTTTCAGAGTGTATATATATTGAATTAATTTATTTTTATTAAATATATTCTTAATATTTCACAATTTTACTGCATTTTTGCTCAAATAAATGCATTGGTAAGGCTTGTTTCAAAAACAAAAAATAATTACATTGTAAATTTTACTTATAAGATATTTTTACTGAAAAGCAAGGCAAATAATAATAATAATTCATCTTCTCATTCTCTAAACTTCTCACGCCTTAGTCTAAATGGCTTGTCTGACATTTAAATGTCGCTTTTCAACAAGGGACTCAAATAGCAGCAAAGGTCTTGCTGACTGTGTCAGCGTGTGAATGTGTGCAATGCCTTTATTATTAATTCATGCTAGCCATTTATGAAGGTCTCTTATTGCTGCTGAAATTATGTTTCTCTCTTTAATTGGGATATCCATTATAATCTCTCTTAGCTTTGTGTGAAATAGAATGTAAATCTGGCATTGTAAAAGAGTCGAGGCCAGCAGCAGTTCAATCCCCATTTAAATGAATCTGAAGCCCTGCAAATATTGACACTGATGTGAATTGAGCTGTGCAGAATAATAAAATGTGCATCATCTGTCTATGGAGGATGAGAGAGGTCTAAAAATAACTTTGGTGTGTGTGTGTGTGTGTGTGTGTGTGTGTGTGTGTGTGTGTGTGTGTGTGTGTGTGTGTGTGTGTGTGTGTGTGTGTGTGTGTGTGTGTGTGTGTGTGTGTGTGTGTGTGGATCAGCATCAGGTGTTTGGGTTCAGGGTCTGATACAATATAGTTCACATACAAGAACATGGATGAGACACCTACTTGTATTGCCTAAATACAAATATAATTCTCAAGAGAAAATATAAACAGACTTTGTTTACTCATACAGCAAAGCAGTGATTCTTGAGGAGGGCACAGGGCTTTCATGAAGACCCGGAGAAATAGAGGGGGAGAGCTTATCGTAAATGTCTTGAATAATTTCAGATGTCATGGTGGGTGGTGAAAATTCCAATGTGTGAATATTTGAGAATAATGTTGCTTTATGCTACTGACTGTTTGTTAACCGCATACATTGAACAATCATGGTGTTTTCTGGTACTTTTAGTAGGGTATAACAGGGCTAAAGGCACAAATGTGCTTTTTATTACTCCCATAGTGCATGATTATGGAAAAATTGATATTGATTCAGCACATTTTGTGGGAAAATAATTAGTATTGATACAAATAATTTAGTTAAAGTAAAATTTAATACTTGTTCAAAACAAACACTTCAGCTAAAATTTTACTATTTTCTCTTTATTTGATTAAATAATTTAATATACTGTCATTAAAATATGTTTATTTTAAAAATACAGAAATAATAATTTAAAATGGCTTTACAGTAGTAACAATAACTATTATATTTTATTATAAGTCATTTGAAATATAATGGTTTCATTATAAATATGGTGATTATCTCTAAGGTGGACGGCCAACTTAATAAATCATATTAAATCTGAATCAAACCATGTTATGTCAACACCTGAAAAAGTCACCCAGCTGTTTTCATTGTCAATTATTGTGCCAATTACAGCTTTTTACCCCAAATACCATACTTTTCTGTGCGCTCTTGGCCAAAGCGCGCACACATAAAGCTGCCACTCAAACAGCGAGGGTTACATTTTCATTTTCGCAGCTTATTCCACTTAAACGTTCAAATACACACAAACTTAGGTTAAAATGCCAGAGTATTTGCTGTAAACACATTCATTTATGTCTTAAGTGAATGTAAACAAGAAAGAAAACGCATGTGTAACAGTAAATTGGATCAGTGCATTCGGTCTTAAAGTGACAGCAGCCTAATAAACCTGCTGCCCTCTTAGTCATTATTGTTAATCAGACAATAAATGAAAAAGAGAAAATCACTCACTGCTCTTGACTAAACAACTTTTGTAGCTTTAATAAGGATTAATCTATATTTAATTTATGCAGTAAAGACTGTACAGTGTTATTTTGCATTTGATTATTCATTTTCTTACTTGAATACTACTGTTAGACCTACCTGTAGGCATAAAGCACTGATTATTTGTTTTTTTATTCTATTGTATTTTTTTTCCCACCAAGCTTTTTTTTACCCCCCCCCCCCCACACACACACACCACCACCATAAGAGTCACCTATAAGGAAGTAAAATTTACCCCCTGCGCATTTAGCTCTATTGTACCCTACTGTTAGTGGAGTTTGCAATGAAAATGGCACTCGAGGTCTGATTAGATTTCTTGTGGCGAGATGAAAAATGTTGTAGTGGTGAGCGGGCGGTATAACTAAGTTGTTGGCTGAAGCAAGGCTGTCTGAGAGTATAGTGATTGTGTTATTTCTTTAAACAATTAATCTGTGGAGCACAGCTCTCAGTTCCCTGTAGCTTTGGGAAGTCTGACACTGCAAATCAGTTTCTTTTAAACAGATCTTAAAAATCTGATTTTAAACAGGTTTAAAAATTCTGGATTGCAGGAATGAGGCCTAACGTTATAAAAACCATCAGGAATGTAAGTTGGGAGCAGGTGGAAAATCCTATAGGAGCAGGAGGGTGCAAGATGGACAAATCTGTCCCACACAGACCAAAGTGTTGCTCGTTTTGATTTATGAGAATAATACGATATTTTAAAGCCTGCATTTAAAAAAAACATAAATTCATTATTGCAATTCTTCTATACATTGTTTGTATAATTTCCTTATTTCCATAATTGAACTAGCTACTGTACAGAATCAATAAGATAACTAACATGCATGTGCATATATAAAAAATGTTATTCTATTATAACACTTATATCTTGTGTCAGATCATTTTACTTTGGATTACTACAGTTTAAGCTTTTTATGTTAATTTGTTCTGTTTAGTAAGTTTTTTTAAGAAATATACTTTTAAGGATGCATTAAAAAGTGACATTAAAGACATTTATAATGTTGCAAAAGATTTATATTTCAAATAAATGCTATTCTTTTGAGCTTTCTATTCATCAAAGAATCCTACAAAAATGTTTTATCATGTTTTCCACTAAAATAACTATTGATAATAATTGATAATATTATCAACATTGATAATAATGCTTTCTGAATGATCATGTGACACTGAAGACTGAGTAATGGTTATATTAAAATAGAAAACAATTTATTTAAAATGTTACTAAAGCCATTATTTGAAAACAAAATTATTAAATAAAACAATTATTTTAATAATTTTTCTCAATAAAAAAAAAAAAAACACAATTTTACAGTATTTTTGATCAAATAATTGCAGCCATTGTGAACCTATAGGAGACTTCTTTTAAAAACATGAAAACATTGGCGTAAATGTCTTGGTGCATATAAATGTAAAAAGTATTAAATATAATATGTTTGTGTGTTCTTACCTTAAAAATCAACATGAAAAACATGCCTTGATTATATTCAACTAGATTTTCACTGTATTTTATGATTCCTCAGACCAAATGGTCTATGTGTAATATACTGTAGCATCCAATTTAGTAAAAATATAAATATTGAAATCACCTATCCCAACGTTGAATTGACTGAGTTTATCCTATGACCTTCTTATTTCACCAACAAATGCTTAAAAATGACCTGTGACCTTCATTCTCAAACACCTGAATTTTTTTGCCATTTTTGGGAGCCACATTTCGACAGGTTAATCCTAGAGTCAGGTCCGCATGACTCATGCAAACACAAACATTCAGTGACCAGGCATATTACAATATCACACATCTTTAGTTGAACATAATCTGCCCTTCCTCTCTCTCTCTGTGTGTGTGTGTGTGTGTGTGTGGGCTTGAGTGCAGTGACTCATACGTGCAGCAGATTGAATCAAGGGGGAACAATAGATTTGAACAGAACAAATAGTCAGGAAAAGGCATGGATCAAAGAGCCGTATTACCTGTTTCCTGCCTCATTTTACCTTCTCTCGGCCACGACAGCAGCACTCTTTATTCTTCTGACATCCTTCTCAATGACAAAACAACATCTCTCACAGAGAGGAAGGGCCACACCGCTGCTGGAGCCTATTTTAAACTGAGATCCATGTTTCCTCTGGCCTCAGTGGACCTCCGCCTCTGCTTTTACTTCAGACATCAAGTAGCAGTTTTATGCAGCTCAACAGCACCAGTAAATAAATGAGGAATATGAACAGACTCAAAGCTGCTCAATTAGATGTGGTATGCTTCTTCTTATTTTTTTTTTTTTTACTCCTTCTGGGCTCCTTATCAGGGTTTTTCAAATCTGCAGCCACAAGTGCCAGCTGTTTTTCTAAGATAAATGCTAATAGGTTTCAAACTGTGTTTTGCATATGCTTGCTCTTAGGCTACACATTTGAAGATTCATCTTTTGTCCTTGACAAGTCTGTCTGCTTGTTTGTTTTTACGGTCACATTCACCGTTGTTTGGCGAATTTTCATGGCTGAAATCGAGCCGTTTTAATAGGTTAATATCACAATTGCGAATTTCACTCTAGGGCAAAAGATTTTGCATTGGGTTTAAGTTGATCACATTCGCCGTGTTGACCGACAGAAAGCTGCTTGGTTTGAAAGTCGCTGCATGTCAATACTCTGTTGAGAATAGTTGTTTCCATCCACCAATTTTTATACAAATCTTAGGATATATCGCATAAAAAACGCTAGATGGAAAGGACAATATGCAGATCAATTCTAAAAATGCACATAAAAAGCTTAAGCGCTTAAAAACCCTCAATGCACAACAAAAAAAGTTATGTTTTTTATTTTCTGTTGGAACTAGAGAGCGGTGGAAGGGCATAACTGGACTAACCAGCAGATCAGTGTCATTGCACTGCATCTCAAATGTTGGTTTAGTTATTCACATGATTGCGTTCACAAACACCAGCATCCGAACGCAAGATAACATGACAGTGGTTATTGCGTTTCGTCTGTGTTCTGAGGCGCAAGTCATCTATGATAAAAAAAGTGCTGAAAAAGTGCCACAGTGGTGTCCACGATTGCAGCAACTTTGTTTTATTACAGATATTTTGCACCAAATTTTGCCAGGGAGTGACAATTTTGTTCTCTTGAACACATTTTTTTGTGATATTCCAATTTTGTGCACAAGTTAAATTTGCAACCTTGGATGGAAATATAGATAGTGGATAATAGACTTGTTTTTTTTTTTTGCCAACTGAACTTTTGCCGAAATTTCACTAATATCACTGCAACCTTTAGTCGTATATACAAAAAAAAAAAAAAATTCATAACTCTGCCAGTGGCACATTTTCTCATTGTCTTCAGAAAATATAAAACTCTTGTTTATTTCCTCATTCTGAAGATGCCACTTGAACACATTTTTATGTGATATTACACTTTTGTGCTCAAGTTAAATTTGCAACCTTGGATGGAAATATAGATAGTGGAACTGAATTTTTGCCGAAATTTCACTAATGTCTCTGCGACCTTTAGTCTTGTATGCTGTAGAAAAAAAATTCCTGTAGAGTTATATTTCTATCATAACTCTGCCAGTGGCACATTTTCATAAAATATAAAAATCGAGTTTATTTCCTCATTCTGAAGATGCCACAAAGTATCTTGATTGATAATGGCAATATGTTATCAAAACAGATAACATCTCAATATTTTTTAAATAATGATGGATCACTGAGAGTGAGATTCTGGCGTAGAGTTTGGCTTAGGAATTAAAATGCAAATTGGGCTAGAAATTGATCCTAGAAACCAAAATGACAGCACACACACATTGCAGTTTTATGCAAATTAAGAGCAGTTAGTCATAGGATCTTCATTTAGAGATTTTTCCTTCTGATAAGTAACTGAACAAATTTGTTTCCATAGAATTATTATACTATATATAAGGATGTTTGTTCAGATGTATTAATAAATATTGATAAAAGGTGAAACGTTGTTTCAGGAGAGAACTAACATACTCTTTAATCTGTTAACCAGCGTAACAGGTCAATCCAGTTTATTTGGTTAAGTTGCTTTACATGTCATTTGAATACCCTGTCATCAGAGTAAGTTTACACTCAACCGCTCTTCTGTCATAGTTTAACGTTCCCAGGACTTGTCAGGTTCAGTGAAATGTGGTCCGTGATTAGAGCGAAAGAGATATTCTCAAAATTGGAATTGGACAAGAGTTGTGTCGTTTACCTCTCACTTTTTGGTATGTTTTTGAGATAACGTAAATGAAGTAAAGAGTGTCTTTAATTTGAATACAGTGTATATTACTGATATTTTTTTGGGGACTGATTAAGAAGTGATTCATTTATTTATACATTCTATATTTCACTCACCGCTCAGATAGCAAGATCGCTCTCAAGACACAATATTCAGAAAGTATTGACAAAGGATTACCTTTATACTTTCTCTCTCAATGCCTCAGTTTGCCTAATAATCTCACTTGTTGGATAATCTCATTTCCCCAGACGTCTGAGCTATTGAATTTCCTGATTTCTGATTTCCTGAGGTGAAGGAGGCTTGTGAATTACTTCTGCCGTCATAGACAGCAAGAGACAGTGGGTTGCATAATAACATCAGGGTGAGAAAGTTAATTGAAAAGACCTTTTGAACCTTGTTTCATCCAGAGGAGCCTTCTTTTTAAACTCTCTATTCAATATCATGTGCTGGAATCCTACAAAAGCAAAATAATTAAAACAAGAATCCCATTTCTATTTCATTCACCTTGTGAATTTTAACTGGTGGACTTTTAAAGATCTGCTTGTTCCATTTATTTTTGATCAGAGGTCATTGGAAACCAGGATTTCACAAACCTGATTCAAACTAAGTTGGCTTCTAGTTATACAAGTGATACATATTCATAAATATAGATTTTTCGTTGCATATTCTGAATATCTGAAACCGTATCGACACACTGGTATCAGCTTCTCACCGCAGTGTGTATTTTATTTAAAGTCGGCATGAAACGAAAATGTTCTTCTCTTTTGTGACGTCTGAAATAGCTTCTCGAACAAGATCATTTTTTTTTGTTTTGGATTATAAGTAGCTGATATTATACCTAATTGTTAAATGAGACCACAGTGCTAAAAGCATGTGAAAGTGACTTCTTATTCCAGCGTTGTTTATCCTTTCGTGATTCATCTTCTTTTTGATCCCTCTTGCATTTTCCTCTCTCCAGTGTCCCGCCTCTCCTGACTGTCGCAATCGATTTTGGAGATAAGCAGCCTTCAAAGTCTCATCGCATGCTGCCAGAAATCTCTGCATGATGGATTACGTCAAATTGCCATCTATATTTACCCGAGTTTGTGACAGCTTATTGATGCCTCCATCAAAAGGCAGGATGTAAAACAGACATTAACTGAGATAAGTGGGCCGACCAATGAAGATCAAAATTCGTGCCATATAGCCGCTCAAATAGTCATATTCAGGATATGATGCAAAAGACGTCTTTTTTATTGAACTTTTCTTTGATACTGAACAGATTGCTCTTTATCTTTGTCTTTGGAGAGCTTTTCCATCTCATGCCTCTCAGAGAGGTCATTGGCCTGACAGTTGAAGTGGCTTTTCCATGTCATCTCCAGGGTTACTGACTGTCTGATAAGCTTTTTGAGGGTTTGTTTGACCCAACACACCCTGAAGCCCGCTATCAGGATCTTAAATATTGAATGTAGCCATATTTAAGCAGGACTGTATAAATCTCTAGCCCCCAATTAGGGCTGGGCGATACATCGAGTATGTGACCCTGGATCACAAAACCAGTCATAAGTCGCACGGGTATATTTGTGGCAATAGCCAACAATACATTGTATGGGTCAAAATTATAGATTTTTCTTTTATGCTAAAAATCATTAGGATATTAAGTAAAGATCATGTTCCATGAAGATATTTTGTAAATTTCCTACCGTAAATCTATAAAACATTTACTTTTGTGAGTGAATGCAGCACAATCGCCAACATAAATGGACAACTTTAAAGGTGATTTTCTCAATGTTTCGATTTTTTTGCACCCTCAGATTTTCAAATGGTTGTATCTCAGCCAAATATTGCCCCATCCTAACAAACCATACATCAATGGAAAGCTTATTTATTCAGCTTTCAGATAATGTATACATCTCAATTGCAAAAAATTGACCCATGTGACTGGTTTTGTGGTCCAGGGTCACATATTAGCAATATTATCACAATATCGCAAAATGTTAAAAGTTTAGTTTATAAAGACATTAAGCCAATTTCACTCTGTTTTTTTTCATCTCTTGTAACAGCTATCCAGATATCGGATAGATGAGATAAAAAAGAGATGAAAAAAAAACTAGTGAAATTGGCTTACTGTCTTTATAAACTAAACTTTTACCATTTTCCCAATATTTGTGATAGTGTGATAATCATGTCTTTTTCATGGGGCCAAAAATCTGCTTTTTAAATGATTCCATATATTATATATTAGACGTATATAAGTATATTAAACGTTATTGATTTTTCTTATCACGAGAATGACAGCTGATAGGCTGCTGCTTTCAAGGTTTTTACTTTTGTTCATTTAGTTAAAAACAGTAAGCGATCACTACATTTTTATTTCAACTGTGTTTTGCCATAAAATATTGAATATTGTCAAATTTTCAGAATAGATCTGTGCATTAAGACATTGACACAACTAATAGACCCGCCATTTTTTCTATGTAACGTGTTTTTATGTTATTCTAAGAACTCACTTTGTTGTTGCAACAACCTTAACTTTTTGTTGGAAGATAATTTTCTCCATATTTTTGCATAAGATTTTAAGTGCTACTTTTGTGTTCATTTAGTAAAAAAACAGTAAGTGAATTTTAGATTATTTTTTTCAATACTGTTGACTTTGAAATGCAAAAAATATATAGATATATTCAATATTGTCAAAATATTTGGAAAAATAATTATTTTTTAGCTATATCGCCCAGCCTTAGACTCAAGGTCATAAACTTTAAATAGCGTTTCTGTGTCCTTTCCCTGAGTAGAAACTCAATTTCAGTAAAAACGTGACCTGCTGTCTGTAGTCTCTCTGTGTCTGAGAGAGAAACGTGGCGTCCCATTTCATAGACCCTCTTCCTACTCGGTCATTACTGCAAACACAATGCTGACAGCAAAATTACCTTTCCAGTGACAGATTTAATAAGTAATCTGTTGGTGGGAATTTGCTCTTGAGGGACAAAACAGTTGGTATAGCCTAACTATGCAACAGCTGGCTCTGAATGGATTGTGGTTATGATGAACAGTTTTGACAAAAAGACACGGTATAGTATAACTTGTCGTTGCATTCCTTAACAGACATTTCCCTATAAAAAAACAAAGTGTACAAATCATGCTTGCTTGTACTGTGAAAGCCAATACTAGGATTGATGGCACTCTCAGCTCCAATTACGAGAGAGATGGCATAACTTGGCATACTTTAATTGATCCACTCCAGCAGCTGCTTATTTTTAGATACAATTGGGCCCTAGCTACATTTTCATTACGGGCCGCTCTATTCTTATTACCCTGCTGGCAGGTCTCAAGAGGACAAGTTTGGCTGCATCCCAGCTTTCTATTACACAGTGTCTTGTGTACAATTTAAATAATATTTTGTGCACCAATGAAACAAGAATGAAACTTCCCTAGTCAATTTACTAGTACTTTTAGCTGCTGAATTATTGGTGTTCATCCATTAACAATTTTGCGACCAGTGACTGGTTGGGGATGGGGGTTTTTGTCATTTTTTTCATTTCGAATACTGGATAGCTCAGTAAAACGATTAATTGGGGGTAGGGCTGGGCGATAAAACTATAATGTGAATTATCGCAATATAATTTTCCTCTATATAATTATTGCAAATGTTCTATATAATGTTTATGTGCCAAAAGCGGAACGAAACAGCACTACTCGTTTGAACCACGCCACATGGACCATTTATCTGCTCGGATCAAACGCCATTGCAGTGTCTCGATCACGCGACCACTAAACAATTCTACGAATATCTCAGTGATTTAAACTAGTTTAAACCAGATGAAACAGTGCTGACATTCTCAACAGCACAGACAAACACGAGAAACATTGTGGCATGAACGATCCAGTTAGAAGGCTTTTCAATCTACAAATCTCCATCATTTACCAAGGATTTACTGTAGTAACACTAACTGGCCGGCCAACATTGTATCATACAGCGGCCCACTGGGAAATGGCCTGTCCGTCCCTGAACTGCACCATGTTATTGTGGCAGAAATGTGGTATATTCACATCAAATTTAAATATATTATTAATGTAGACACGCATTAAAGGAGTATAATTACAGTATTTTTGGTTATTAAGCTATAGCATTTGAGAATTTGTATTTATACACAAATGAATTTAGGCTTTTTTTCATAATGTTTCATAGAAACCATATAATTACATTTTATCATATTAGTGAGGTGCTATATGCGTGCATGGTTATATGATCTAATGTATGTTACTATGAACGGCCACTGGTTAATTTTAATAAAAGTAGAGTCCTAACTCAAACAGTCAGAAGATTTAAATCCCTGTGAGGTTGTCTAAATTTTAATAGATGTTACTGTTTTACTGTATTTTCCGAGAATGAGTGTTTGACTAATAACACATGCAGAAGGGCCATTACTTCAGTTTTTTGCGAGCTCTAGCGGCTCTCTTCAGGGGTCGTCTCTCAGCACCATGACACTGACACAAGACACCACTACACCGCTGGCATTTTACCCTCCCAACCACACAAGACAACTAGACACGCTAATGCCTGCGACAGAGGCAGAACGCTGAAGCCGAACCAGTGACGAGACAGGTAAACAAAAGCCGGCTGCTATTCTGAAACACGGTATATGGCATCAGAGGGACGCTTATTGATTGTAAGTGGAGAACACCATTATGAAAATGCTCTTACTGAAGTAATGGGGTCTCTTTAAGTACGGTTTTAGCTTACTGGTAAACAAGCTGTGCTGATGTGTTTTCTAAAGGAGATGTCACAGTGTGAAATGAAGTCTTGCTTTGGTTAAATTTTAACTAAGCTGGTTAACTCTGATGTGCTTCTGAGAAACGTGAGTTTAAGTTTAACTAAGAAGCTTTCAGTGTGACGGAAACTTGCTAGTCGAACACAAAAATGAAGCTACTCCATAAATCACTGCACATGCTATAATATTATATATTGATATATTAAATGACTCATTACTGTCGTATGAAATGCTTTTGGCTGCTCAATATGGCAGTAAATTACATGCTGACTCTGGGTCAGTGTGTGGGATTCTAACTGATTATCTAGTGTGATTCATTGTAATCAAGGGACCTGCATTAAATGTCAGAAGCTGAATTTTTCATCTCAGCCTTCTGTAAATTTCATCTTTCTGTGTGATGTGAATGGGAATGACCTTGTCCCACTGAGAGAACCCTTTAAAATGCTTTTCGACCTGTTGCTAGTGTTTAAACACGGCTCATCTTAGCATTTTTAAATAGACACCACCTTTACACGCCAATCGAACAAATCAACATTTCAAGGCAATTCATTTTGCAGTGTCAAAACATGCCAGCTGGCTTGTGCCAAGCAATATAAAGACGAAGCTTTCACATTGGGGTAAATAGTCTGTTTAAATGAGGGATTGGTGCCTGTCACATTTGACTTAGCTGGATATAGCCTCAGATAAATGAATGCATTTGTATTTATAGTCGTTCTTGCCTTTCACTTGCAGTTTAGCTTGTGTTGTGCCAGGTTTGCTTGAGGGTCTAATGACCGGAAGGCTATTATGACCACTTGAAGACTTCTACTCATCCTGACATTGATTCAGAGAGTCATCTTGTCGCAAATTGAAAAGAAACATCAAGTGTAACTGTGACATCTTTAAAAAAACAGGTGACCAGAGACTAGTTACTAAGGGAAATCAAACGATCATCTTGCAGCATAAAGTCTGGTACACAATGCAGTTTGTTTTTAAGGATCGCTTCTGATTGACTTGTAAAGCAACTTATTTCTTCCTTCAACTCCATTCATTCATCTGAAAACGATTTTACCACAATAATGCACCAGCCATATCACGATTTCAGTTTTGTCTAAATGTATAGGATAAGGTGGACAGGAGCTTTGGATGTGGCATGTGGAGTGTTTCTACTCGATCACATGAGACTAAACAGGTGTGGTGGTGATTATAGAGATCCGGGGGGCTCTTCTCAAGGATGCACGCCATGTTTGTGCACACAAATCCTTTACTTACCACAGGCTGTCAGCCAGAATTGTAAAGAGCTCCATTACCAACAACCGTAAAGCTTATATAGCCGCCGCAACCTGTGTGGCATCTCCATGCAGTGACTTGTGGTCTTTAAATATATAGAAGCGACTGTAAAGGAAACAATGCGCTCTGACCTCACCTCTACCTCTCACCGCCTCGATGGAAGTGTAAAAGCATGTTGACTTCACATATTTACACTGTTGATGCAGCGTGTTCTTCTGCTGAAACGATGCCTTGTGAATTCAAAGCATTCCTGTTCAGATAGCGAGTGTTATACGTTCAAGGTCAGTTTATATCCATTTAAAAAACGGTTTATATTTTGAGAGAAAAAATAATAAATACTCAGTTTTCATAATGCCAAGAAATGTCTTCTACACACTTTAAATCTGAGACAGAGCTTTTCTGTGGCTGTTCTTCATGGCTTGTCTGCCAAGCGTGGGAGATGATGGTGGTGGAGTAATGTCTGAAACCAGTTGCTTTATTTCTCAGGGACCATTGAGCTTCCTGGGCTTGGCTTGATTAATACAATATCCAAGGCTGAATTTCCACCGGCTCTTCAATGCAAGGGCTCATTCATACTCTTACAGTATATTGCTTTTAGTTCGATCTAAGACTGTCTATATACCTTGGCGGTTCACTCATGTTACCTTGAATGGGAGCAACAAGCAACAGTTGGGTTCTGGAAGTAAAATTCCCATTCATTTTCTCCATAGGGAATTGATTTTGACACCTTTAAAGACAGACCCGCTGTGAGCTATGAGGCTGTTAATCAATGGATATTTTTATATCGATGGAACATTACCCATGATCCTGCAGAGAAGGATCCTGCAAATTGCGCCAAAAGTTGTAGTTCTTTTGTAGTTCCCCATTAAAGCCATTAAGTACGCCATGTTGTACCGTTTGTCTTTTTGTCCGTTTTTCAAATAAGTTTGTAATGTTGAGATTCTCCTCGTAGTCGGTTGGTATGGTTCATGGCATATACTGTAACTCTTGAAGGGATTGCAGCTGTTGTTAGAAGAAGTTAGTGTCTTGGATGTGAGCATTGGCTGGACCAACAAGCTTTCTTTAAAGCGATTTGAGCATAAGAAACAACATTTTTCAGGTCATGTCAAGTGCATATACTGTCAAAATAATTCAATCATTCATCGTTTATTTCCCTCCACTGGACCATTTCTTCTCTTAGTCTAATCAGAAGTGAATTCAGAGTAGTTGGATTAAGTCTAAGGCATTAAACAGAGTAAAAGTGTGCTCACATTTATTGCATATACAAAATCCAGTCATTTCAACAGGAATCCCTGTGATCGGGAATTTCGTGTGAGGGCACAAGATGTCCCCACTCATTTTATTCATCGATTTGCTGTGTTGCCCGACAGAAAGGTTTGGATGGGCTTCTGTTTGAGCTGTGCTTCATACTACATGATTGACAATAGACAATGGACCTTTTTTTGCACACAAAATTTCGCTACTGTGATCACACTACACATTTAGTGTCGTCAACAAAAACGAAACCATTTTGTTGAAATTTCAGAGACCGCACCTTATGTTGCTCTCTAGGCCTGTTTCAGTTCTCAGCATGGACCTTATAAATGTGTTTGCATGTTTGTCCTGGTAAACTGTATGGGGACAAAATGTCCCTACAATGCTGGCAATATCTGAAATCTGTGTCCTTGTGGGGACATTTTTTGGTCCCTAAGAGAAAAACAGCTTATAAATCATTCTAAGTGAAGTTTTTTTGTGATGGGTAGGGGTAGGGTAAGTGTAGGGGGATGTAATATACAGTTTTTACAGTATAAAAATAATTTTGTCTATTGAAAGTCCCCATAAAACATGGAAACCCAACTTGCAAGCCCAAGGTGCTGTTAAATACAAATACATGTAGATGTAAGTATACTGTAATTATATTACCTTCAGATTTCTTATCAGACTCATTTGTGTTTCTTTTTTAAACAACATTTTCCTAACACTCAGCAGCCATTAAACAGACATAAAAGGAGCTTTTCATCAGCTCAACAGACATAAACGGCAGCGTACCTCTGATTACATATGCAAGCACAGTTATTTAGTCTAGTAGTTTAGTATGTTGTTTTAGAAATGAAGCATTTGAATGCATCTTAGAGACAATGACTCTGTTCAAATGGCCAGTGTATTTCTGCTGTGCAAACTTGCCCTCCTCACATGTAACTTGATGTTGATGCCGTTTCTTAAAATAGGCAAATTGGACAGCTGACTTTTTGCCAAACCTCATACTACATTACACGGAGAGAGTAAATCATTTCCAATGATGCCTTACTTACTGAATGTAATATTTTAGATGGTGTTAGCTTATATACAGTCATTAGTCACTGGCTACTGTCTCAAATTGTAAACAACCTGATTAAAGAGGCAAACACCTCTGATTATCATCACTGGTGTGTGTGGTTCATTTTGATGGACATGTCTGGGACAATCTAAGGCTCTGATTGTGCTGACGTTCACTTGGTGATGTGTGTTTTTGCTTCAGGGAAGAATAATAATTATGCTAATGTGATGCTGCTTTGTTTTTGTCTTATCTGCAGCCATAACCAGAGGACGACTACATTCATACATCCAGTGACAGGCGAGATCTCTGCTGAGAACACTGATTTCAGACTTCAGGACCAGTAAGTATTGCCTTTTGACATTGCTTATAGTAAAGGTTGACTAGGTCGTTTAAAGGTCCCATATTGTCAAAACTGAATTTTCCTGGCTTTTTTCATGATAACAGAGGTCTAGGGGCTATGAAACTGCCATAAGTAGTCAAAACAGTCGATCCACAGACAAATGCACACAGCCTGAATAAAGTAGCTGTGCCTTTTCACAAGCCGTTGTGACTTCCGTATAAATGTGATGTCAGAACTACTCACCGCCTTCAGTCACCACCCCCACCAATGGTGGGTCACTCAGAAAACAACAGGCCAATCAGAAGAGAGGCTCATGAATATTAAGTTGACAGGCCAAAATCGACCTGTTCTTGGCAGAGGTTCTGAGAAAGGAGCTGTAAAAATATATTGAGATGGTTTTTGGTACTTATACCGCAAATATATATTCTTAAGGACATCAAAACCTAAAATAAAACTTCAGAAAGGTGTACAATATGGGACCTTTAAAATTCGATTACATTAAAGCTGCAGTCGGCAAGTCTGGCAGATTGGGTCGACTTAGCCAAAATTTTGAATGTTTACAACTCCCATGCCCCTCCCCCACGTCGTGCTCGTCAGTGCGTGTGTAGGCCTACCTGATTTTCTGTGAACGCGTCCGTCTCTTCAGCATCGATCAACACCATGGACTCGGAGGTAGGCTGCCCTGGCTAATCTACCCATAGATAGCAATAACCGAGGAATTGGAAGCTTGTTAGTAGATTTTCTCTCCGCCATCACGCTTCGTACAATCTTCAGGCAAACTTCAGGCGTGTCGTGTGCATGTGATACTGTAACGTGCGCGAGGGAGGGGGGATCTGTGGCGTGTGATTGACAGTCAGATCTCACACCCCCCTGCGCTGATTGGACCCGATGAAGCGGGAGCGGTGGATTTTTGCAAAACAAATAACACGCTCCAGGTGGAGTTAGAAGCTCTGTTTTTTTTCTAAAACCACCTTATTTATGTTGTTCTGTCGGATTATAGTGTCGATTTCACACTGAACATGATCAAAAAAATTTTGCCGACGGCAGCTTTAATGTCCTGTCTCAACCTAGCAGCCCAAATCTTGAGTTTAGTCTCTAAAAACAGAGATTGTATAATACGTTTTCAATGTATGATAAATTACAGGATACATTTGTCTAATTTGACCTAACGGGGGTTTAAACAGTAGGATTACTAACTATTACTAACTATTAATTCATGCAAAAGCTGATATTATATGCTACATGATTAGTTTATTTAGCTTATAGACTATCGGCATCAGTTGTTAGCTAGGATTATTTGCTACTTTGCTATTATAAACTAACTTTCAAGATTTTGCGGTCAGTAATATATCCTTTTTTGAAAGAAATTAATACTTTTATTTAGCAATGATGCATCAAATTGATCAAAAGTGAAAGTTATAAAACATTATTTACAATTTTTTTTTTACATTTAAAATAAATACTGTTAATTTTTTTTATTAATTCTTGGGGAAAAACATCACTGTTTCCACAAAAAATATTAAGCAGCTCAACTACTATCGACATTGATAATAATAAGAAATATTACATGAGCATCAAATCAGCATGTTAGAATGATAGAGGGATCATGTGACACTGAAGACTGGAGTAATGATGCTGAAAATTCAGCTTTGCATCACATGAATAAATTGCATTGTAAAATATATTAAAATAGAAAACAGTTATTTTAAATTGAAGTAATATTTCACAATATTACTGTTCCTACTGCCTTGGTGAACAAGATTTTTTTTTGTACCGAACCTTTGAATGGTAGTGTATGTTAGTAGCTCTTTGAATTGCCATTGAACAGAACTCTCTACTGATATTATAAGGCAGTACCATCATACCTTTATGATCTATATGTTGGTAGAAGGATACAGCTGACTGAAGTATCACATGTCTCCACTGGCATTTGTCAATAGTCTTGCTCTTTACAGTTCCCTTCTTGGTGCCGTCAAGTTGTAACTTATATTACAGCTGTCTATTTTATCAAACATGCATGCAGATCACTTGGGTTGTTATGCTTTTCATCAAGACTGGTTTGTACAGGAAAATATATCGAAATTCTTTTCACTCACAACACAATTCTGGGCTGTTTCATTTTATGCTTTAAGAGATACAGCAAAATCTTTCAGGTTATGTTGAACTCAATAATAGCGTTACACAATCCAGCAGCTCCATGTTCGAGAATGATCTGCCATTAGATGTCGGTTTCAACAGCTGCCCACCGGTCTTATCTAACTCGAATCTCTCTAAAAGCAGCTCATATTAGCGTGTATATCACAAAAAACTGGGGCTCTCTTAGCATCTGAATACGAGCGGGAGGGCGTATTCTCCTGCCACATCCTAATGGATGCATCTCATTACCAGCTGTGTGGGTGCACGAGGCTTTCTGAGAACCGCAGGTTGTGTGTCATTGGCTGTTAATGTATCAGCCATATCACATGTTGAAAAGAACTACTATGTACCGTGGAGCTTGTATAATAACCCAACTTCTATACATTATGCAGATTGTGATGACAGATTGTGCTGGACACTTGACACTTTTATTTATTTGTAGGTATCATTTTGATGCATCAAAGTTTACATTTTTTGAGACTTTGGTGCAGAACTCATTTTGCACTGTTTTTGCTGTAATATGTAGTATGCTAGTATGCTGTAGCATGCTATTACTTTTCTAAGCAATCATACAATTTTCATATGTTGGAAAACAAGCAATAACATCCCATGGACTTAAACCTATGAGCCAGAATGTTATGAGCACCTGCCTAATATGCTGTTTATCCTGCTTAAACATTGCTGACCCGCCGATGAATGGACTGAAGGTGTCCTGTGGTATCCGGCGTTAGCAGCAGATCCTGTAGGTTGTGAGGTGGAGCCACCGTGGATCAAACAGGGGTGTGTTTCCCAAACAACGACGTAACTCACTGCTTAACTACCATAGTACGATGCATCATTGAAGAAATCAACTAGCTAGTCACGACTGTTTCCCGAAACCGTATTGTCGCAAAGTGGTCGTTCAACCACGTTAGTTTATGACGTCACGCACATGGTGGAGTAATAACTTCTTTTAATGAATCTGTTTGAGATCGAATTAACACTAGATGTTTTGCTATAAATTACAGACATGGCATCTGAGGACTATTTCTCATTTTTCCCAGTTATTTTGCTTTGTTTCCAGATTCAATCATAGGCTCGTTCTTAGTAGAGCACGTTCGCACAAAAACCGTGCTTTAAATCTCTTGACAAACTAAAAGACGTAATTGACAATTGTTTGTATTCTAAATAAAAGACACAGGTTGTACTGAATGTTTGGCTATTTTGCTCAAGATAAGGATTTATTAAGTCCACATATCATGCAAACTAGAAACTATGCTTCTAACCACAGAGCTGTCGTTTCAACTACACAACTTGTTGTTTGTGAATGTTCGTTAGAACGATGGTTTCGGGAAACACAGACTCGTTGAACTATGCTGATAACGATGGAACTTGCGAACATAGTTGGCTAACGATGCTTTTGGGAAACGCACCCCTGGTTGGTCCAGCACATCCCACTGATGCTCAATTGGATTGAGATCTGGGGAATTTGGAGGCCAGGGAAACACCTTGAACTCTTCATCATGTTCCTCAAACCCTTCCTGAACAATGTGTGCAGTGTGATAGAGTGCATTATCCTGCTGAAAGAGTCCACCAGGGAACACCATTGTCATGAAGGGGTGTTCCTGCTCTGCATCAATGTTTAGATTGGTGGCTCGTGTCAAATTTACGTCCACATGAATGGGCGGACTCAGGGTTTCCCCGCAGGACATTGCTCAGAGCTTCACTCTCCCTCCAGGGGCTTGTCGACTTGTGCCACAGACCTTCTGTTGGCTCGGACCAGACGGGATAGCCTTTGCTGCCCTTGCGCATCGATGAGCCTTGGCCGCCCAACACTCTGTCATCGGTTTCTAGTCTGTCTCTCAATTTCCCTGATATTCGATTCATCTGTGACTGGTCATAATGTTTTGGCTCATCAGTTTATAATGACTGACTGTTCAATCTCTGCTGACCTCAGTCTTAGAGATATGGGTACCAGCCGTTTGTAAGTTCTTTCTTAAATTGCAACGTAAAGTCCACACTAGGGGCTTAGTAACTACTAGCTAATTTGTAACTAACTCTGTACTTTATTCCGTTGCACCATTTGTTCGCAGGCTTGGGAGGGTTACTTTAAAAATGTATTCCGTTACAGTTACAAATTACTTCATAAAAAAAGTATTCAGTAACGTAATCCAAGTACTATAATATGAAAGTAATGTAACTGATTACTTTTGGATTACTTCAAGGTCACGTATATAAATAAAGTTAAAAAAAAAAAAAAAAAAACTTTTATTTATTAAGAATTTGGCCTTAACACATTAACACAGGCCTGAATATATATTTATGTAAAGGGCTATACAGACATCTAGTGGCTAATGTATGGTATTACATATTATTTTCTTTTATTTTTAACAAATTTTTAACTAAAAAATAAAAACACATTTAATTTTTTTTACACAATCTACATATTAGTTTATTTTAAAATAGGCCTACATGTTGACTAAAGCCGTGATCTGGGAGGGTTACTTTTTTTTGCCTGACTGAACTTGTGGCGTTGGCAGTGGGAGTTCCCCTATGTTACCTAGACAGCGAACATCCCGTTACGTGAGAAAAGATTAAGAAAGGACATTTTGGGTACTAAAAAAGCTACCCTCCGAATTTCTACAAAATAGCAGCGGGATTTCCATGAATTAAAAGCGATTTTACCCGCAGGCAGCGTCGTTTAGCAGCAGTAATTCAATCTGCATGTGAGGAGATTGTAGACAGCTGTTATTTGCACATGCACCAGCGCGTGGCACACGTGAGTCATTACTGGCAACAGAACCAGGAACTACTGTATAATCAAGCAGCGCTTAATATGTGTTATTATGCCAAAATAATTATTGATATAGTTTTAAATGAAACCATTGTAATCCTGAAAGTATTCCCCCTTTTTTCAAAATGTAACTATAATCTGATTACTACGTTTTTTGACGTAACTGTAACGGATTACAGTTACTGGATTTTTGTATCCTGATTACATAACGCCGTTACATGTATTCCGTTACTCCCCAACCCTGTTTGTTCGTAAGGCAGAACGTTGCTAGTAGGTCGTAAGCTCTCTGTAAAGTAATGCGTAGTCACATAATATGACGTTTAGCCTCTGATCCAATAGCAGCCTTCAAATACGTGAGCAGAAGTTGTGTTGAAATGCCGCAAATTTCAGTTTATCCTTCATTCTAACTTCTTTTGCCTCGCGTTACTAACGCTAAAAATAAGTTTCCATTAAATACGATAGCCTACTTGAGAATAACTCATGAATAACAGTGTTTTTATATGTAAATAACAGTCATAAACTGTATTTGAAATTTAATTGATAAGGATCAATCAATAAATATTGATACAAACAACATAAGATATTACGTTTATTGATTATGACTGATATTTGACATGGACCGATGCACACGACGACGGGCTGTTTAGGACGGGTTTGTGTTAAAGAGCCGCTAACAAAGTAATCTTTTCACATAATGTTCTCTCTCTTAAAATGTAAGCGAGTGTAAATGTCAGCATTATCATATATGTCTAAAGAACTGAAGTCTGTCAGGTAAAAGAAGAGCTTATTGATGCAGTCTGATATTTTATTCCAACCGTTACTCCTGATCGGAGGCTGCCGTAAATATTTAGTTTATACGTAGAGTTACGCTTCAACTAAGTTTAAAGGAGAACTCCGGTCAATTTTAACATTGAGCTCATTTTTTTGTAAATTTGGAGTGCTGTCAGTACAGAGAACAACGACAAAAATCGGTGTTGCCTACACCGTGTTATCCTCTTTTTAAAATTTGCACCCTGTTGACTTCAATGGGGCAAGTTTTAAACCTGCTTTTAGCCTCTTAACATCCTTGATGTGTCATTACAAGTGCCCAGCCATGTGAGTGATTCACTCCAAATTTACAAAAAAATTAGCTCAATGTTAAAATTGACCGGAGTTCTCCTTTAATGGTGCAACGCAAAAATATTTAGAAGTGCGTAAGTCGTAACTTAGTGTCCATTTACGTCAAAACTAAGCTAAGTTGTAACTTATGCACATCTGGTGCAACCGGCCCATGGAGTGGGCTAGTTTGACGTGGTGTCCTCAGGCCCTGTATGGGGCCCCAGAGGCCACTTGACATATCTTAACCACCAGAATATCCCAGAGACCAGTGCTATTTTTAGATTATTTATATAGTATTATAGTATTTAGTTGCTGTTATTAAGTTTTTCCTCTAATATTTATATTTTATTTTATATCAGTTTTTTTTTTCAGTTACCAAAAATGGTTTTAATAGATTTAGTTTGAAGGGTAAGTTCACCCAAAAGTTCTGTCATTAATTACTCACCCTCATGTCGTTCCAAACCTGCAAGACTTTCATCTTCAGAACACAAATGTAGATCTTTTTGATGATTTATATTTTTAGGCTAGCTCGGAAATGCTTTTAGAAATATTCTATTCTGCTAAACCATGCTGATTCTTTCCATGCTTTTACTAAGAGCCACTGAATAAAAGTGCCGGAGAGGTTTGAGTGCCCGAAGCACGTGGATTCCTCAGATGTTATGAATGTGCTATAAGCACAATCTGTTTCTGTTTCTTTTGTATGTTGGCTCTTTGTATGTCTGGCCATCTGTTCTTAGACTCCAAGTGTGAGAATCGTGCTGTGAGGTTTCCTCTGTTGACTCTACCTCTTATGCAAAGACTTCTGATTAAAACTGATGAAAAAGTACAAACATATATGTCATACAGGTTTATGTTAATGTTCAGGTGTTATGGGAGTCTGGCTTATGGCATTTTTTTTTTCTTTTTTTTTTTTTCTCTTCTTTCTTCTTGTGTGTAATATGGGCCATTATTCACGTGTCTGAAATAAAGAATAATAATAATAATAATAATAATATGTATGAGAATAATTTAGGAATGACAGAATTACGTTATATTTTGTCCTTCTGTTTTTATGTTTTGACACACTTCAGACGGCTCAAGGTCAGACTGTAATGACAGTTATGCAAAGCACAACTTTCGTTGTTGTGTAGGCAATAGATCTTGTTTACTAAAAGCTGTGGTTTCCTTTGTAATTATGCCAGCTGGAATCGGGAGATGAGACATTTTATCTGTAAATGCTCAGACAAAGTTTTCAGTCAAGCAGTAGTTTTGCCATAAAAGACAGATAGAACAGATTTAACACTATCTAAGATTAAGCAGCAACTTGAATCAGCTCTGATTATTTTAATATTGACGATTATAGAGGACACTTTTGGCCACGACTGAAGAGGAGCCAAAAGCAGTGGTTCTGTCCTAGTTTGCCAGGAGCCTGTGCTTCTGAGCTTTGATTGCTGGAATATATTTAACTCTTTCCCCGCCATTGACGGAATTTTCCGGCTTTCCGTGTTTTCACTGTTATAAGGTAGAGGGCGCTATTACGCATCTTCTGGAAGAATACAGAATCTCCTGATCAAAAGACATGTGAAGAAGAAGCAGAAACAAGCTATAGCATATGTACGCAGATGTATATGTAAAATAATGTGATCATCAGCATTAAACAGCATATAAATCAAAACCGCCTAATGTTACCGAATGACATGTCGACCCAGGACGAGCTACAGGACTGTGGGGGTGTTGATGGACTCGATCTACTCTATCTATGTTTTGATCATCATTCTGAATCCAATCCGAGCATAGTCTCTGACAAAAACGTGATTTTCTCAGCTTTTTTGCTTTTTTTTAATGAAACTTGCCCACATTCAAGTGTTGAAAATAATAAGAAGAACGCATTAAGCTTGAATAAAAGTTTTTTTTGTTTGTTTTTTTTAAGCAAGAGGCTCTGTTCTTTCTTTTGATATATTGCATGTTCAGATATATATATATAAAAAAAAAAAAAAATTTGGGGGGCCATGAAAATTTCGTGAAAATGATCACAAACGCAGGAGCTGACTGGCAACTTTTTTCAAAAAATGTATAAGAATAAATATATACGGTTCAAAAGCTTTGGCTCTACCATTTTTTGTTTTGTTTGTTTTTTCAAAAGAAAATAATACTTTTAGTCCGCAAGGAGGCAATAAATTGATCAAAATTGACAGTCAAGACATTTATAATTTTGATATGTAGAATATCAAAGCAGTATTTATCAGAAATATGTTTTAAAAGGTATTTGTCAGTTTGCTTTTTGTTCATAAGTTTTGTTTGTTAAGTTCATAACCCAGCAATATAACCTGCCTGTTGAATGCCTTGAATGAATTGTATTTGACATTTCAAATATGAGCGCTGAAGGGAAAATTCATTCTCTGTCTAATCATGGGGAATTATACTTGACACATCACAGCAACTGTAATTTACTAAAAGCTTTTTGAAGTGAGCCTGTGATATTAAAAACTGGTACTATGCATTTCTTGTGTGAATTAGTAATGGACAGTGTAGTGTTGCATTGGAATGGTTGTCAATCCAGTTCCAAATCCTAGTGAGTCACTTCCTACTTCCTACATAGTCAGCTGACTTCTAACAGCCGTGGAACCTCATAAGTGACCAATTTGTAATTTGAAGTGTTCTACATAGACAGCTAGACACTAATATTGCTCTGTATGGGAGACTTAAAGGGATAGTTCACACAAAAATGAAAATTCTGTTATCATTTTCTGTGGAACACAAAAGAAGAGCGGTTGGTTGTTTCTAACAGTTTTGGTCACCATTGACTTCCATTGTATAGACAACAAAAAAGTGTTCCAAAGAAGAAAGAAAGTTTTATAATGACATAAGGGTGAAAAAATAATGAAGGAATTTAGATTTTTCTTATCCCGTTTAAGCCACAATTAAATATCACTTCTTTTCTGTGTTGAATGAAATATTTGTTTATTATTAACTCAGGATTGAAGTCAGGCCTATTAGTGATCCTTTGGAACTGTCCGAGGGCTTAAACGGCTAGTCATTCATATTTAATACTAGCCACATATACCCTTACCAATACCCCTTTATCATGGTAACCATAATTTCCAGTAAGATACCACAGTTCTCCTTCAAACAGTATAAAGTTTTAAGAGCCCGTGGTATTTTTTTAGTGCCAATGGTGGCTAAGTTACTCTTGTAACAATACAATACGCTGTAACTGTTGTAACTGTAATATCTATGATAGTTTGGTGGAAACTTAGCATTGTCAGTTTAGGGAAGGATAACTTTAATGTCAAACTCCTGAGAGCAGTGAAACACACTGTTTGTCATTGATGTCACCATGCAGAGTTCCAGTCAAATGTCATGTTGTGCCACCGGCTAAATGCATCATATGCTAGCATTCAACTATACTAGCACTATGACTGAGACTTCTGATCACAGAGGATTTCACCTTTACACTGATTCTGAAAAACATCCTGAACTTCTACCCTTTGACTTACCATTATCAAGCAGTAATAATATAATATGTGACCCTGGATCACAAAACCAGTCATAAGTCGCACGGGTATATTTGTGGCAATAGCCAACAATACATTGTATATGGGTCAAAATGATCGATTTTTCTTTTTTGCCAAGAATCATTAGGATATCAAGTAAAGATCATGTTCCATGAAGATATTTTGTAAATTTCCTACCATGAATATATTAAACATTTATTTTTCTGAGTGAATGCAGCACAGTTGTGAACATAAATGGACAACTTTAAAGGTGATTTTCTCAATGTTTTGATTTTAGATTTTCAAATAGTTGTATCTCCGCCAAATATTGTCCTATATCCTAACAAACCATACATCAATGGAAAGCGTATTTATTCAGCTTTCAAATGATGTATAAATCTCAATTTCAAAAAATGTACCCATGTGACTGGTTTTGTGGTCCAGGGTCACAAATGGGTAATTATGGAGAGTATGGATAATTAAAATGGGGTAAGAGAGACGAGGTAAAGCTTTGTTGTATGGTCCTAAATGTGTGGTGTGGTGTCGTCTAAACCAGTTGTCCAGTCCGGTCCCCGTTCACACAGTGTGAGTCCTGAATATTTACAGGAGGCAAGTTCAGTTATAGAAAGCGGTTATCGCTCCCGTAAACAACTGAACTGTGTGTGAACGTAACCGTATTAAAGACTCAACTACAGGTCTGACAACCGTAATCTGCTGCAGTGTGAACGTGAACGTGAACGTGGCCACAGATATTTATTTAAATTGCAACTTTGTGATTTGCTAATCACACCAAGCAGTGGCGGCTGCTGCTATTTCGAAGAGGGGAAGCTCATTTTCGGCCTACATCATAAAAATTGCCCATTTATTCATACGCAAATTTATTTATACGCAAATTCTGCCCTACGTTCCTTTTCAAGAAAATGCTCTGTGACCCTGTCGTACCAACTAGGCGTCTTTTCCAGTGACTTGACCAGTGTCCTCTCAATGGCCAGCAGAGTTAGGTATAATTGTATAAATGTAATAATATAATAAAGGTATAAATAATAATATAATAAAGTATAATAATAATACTACTAATAATATATTTTTTAATTATTTTAATTATTATTTTTTAATTATTACTAATAATAATATCAAAATTATAATAAGCAATAATATAATAAAGGTATAAATGTATAATAAATGTATGAGAAGGAAATCGAATCAGCCGACCTGCTATATGTAACTGATTCTGAACGAACTCGTCTTTGAGATGAACATTTTCTAACGCATTTTTAGTCAATAAAATGTTAACACAATAGTACATATTTGACCATTAATCTTTTGACATTATAGGGGAAGCCGAGCTTCCCTTGCAGTCTTAAAGAAATCCCCACAGACACCAAGCCATGTCTTGATTTCCATTTAAAGGGGTGGTATAATGCTCTTTTCACAAGATGTAAAATAAGTCTCTGATGTCCCCAGAGTGTGTATGTTAAGTTTCAGCTCAAAATACCCCACAGATATTTTTATATAGCATGTTAAAATGGTCACTTTTTAAGGGTGAGCAAAAATGCACCGTTTTTGTGTCTCCCTTTAAATGCAAATGAGCTGCTGCTCCCGGCACGGGGGCGGAGCTACAACAGCTTGTGTCCTGAAAATTTCTAAAACTTTTTTTGTTTATGTTTAAATTTATGTAGCTCATGTGGAGTTAGCTATCTTCTAGTCATTGATTAGCAAATTCTGTCATGATAATCTATAAATTGCATTCCCGGGGGCGGGGTTTATGTAAATTTTAGGGTTAGTGATGTCACTAACCCGGGGGGAATGTGGTGTAGTCTCTACCAGCCGTTTGTTGTAGTCCTTAAAAAGCAATTTCTTAAAAAGAAATTATCTCCCTTTGCTTTGAACTTTGAGCGTCGTAACTTTGCAGATGTTGTTTATGCTCAAACAGCAACATTACACACTAACTAAAGTTAGCAAAGTCAAATCATAATCAACCACCCCTTTAAAGTGTGCATCACTAATTTAACGTATCGAATGTAACAGTTAATTCCTCAGAGAATCTGCTGTACCTGTTGAAAAGCATCATTGTGCTCTCCTCTACAGGACTGGTGGACACATGCTGAAGCAGCCACAGGCGAACACACGACCCTCCAGCACTGTTAGTGAAGCCTCCACCACCGTCACCTCCTCCACTGTGGACACCACGTCAGGATCAAAGGTCAGAAGCTAGTCAGAGAGGGTAGGAAAACACACCTGGGATTGTGTAGAGATAGAAGTAGAAGACAGTACCTCTGCTATATTGAACGAGACGAGCAAGTTAACGGTGCAGAACATTCTCCATGCTTGTTTAGCATCTGTTCTGGTAATTAGAGTGCTTATTCTTCTGGGCTGCGTGACTATTCCCCAGTGCTGGCGACACAAACACAGAGCCCTTGACTGCCATCTCTGAGCAGACACTGAACATCCATGAAACGGATCGGGATTCGTATTGTGAGTGATTTGGTGCATATCTGTGCAAGGATGCATTGTTTGGAATGTGATGCACATGAGCTGAATAATGCTTTTTTTTTAAATGTATATTTAAAGATATAATCCACTCAATAAGTACAATTTCATCATTATTTATTACTGTTCCAAACTTTTCCTTGTGAAAAAGTATACTTTAGCAGAATTTTAAAAAAGAGTATTGCAAACTTACAGAAATAATACACTTTAAAGAATATACTTAAGTGCAAACTGAACTGCAAAATTAGCAGGACTTCAGTGCATCTTCAAATCTAATATCTTAATTACTTCTATTGTCTTTGAAATATGGTTAAATATACTGCCGAATGTACTGACAAGTATTTATGATAAGCTAAAATGTACTTGAATGTTATTTCTGTTTAAACTTGTATGTCTTGCATTTCAATATATTTGTAATTACTTACACATTTGTAATGATGTTGCAATTTAGTACATTTAAAATAGTTTAACTTTAAATATAATATCAACTACTATGAAAATTATAGTCAAGCACTTTACATATGCATATCTGACAGCAGCCGCATCACAAACCACAAGCCTTAAAGGAGCCGCCACTTAAAAATGTATTATTTCAGACAGAATGTGGGTTTAAAATATCATTATTCCACACACACATATATATATTTCTGCAAAAAAACGTAAAAATATAATTTAACCTTAAGGAACATATTACAATAATAATAAAAAAAAACATGCCCCCTTTAATATGATCTAATATTATTTATATATATTATATAGGGGACCTTCAAATATTGTGTTGGACGATGGTGGCCATTCGAGTCAAAAGTTTAGGAACGGCTGATCTAAGGAATTAGACCTTTGCTAGATAAAAACAGCTGCTGTTTGATGCTAACTTATAGCGCCATAATGGAGGCTTTGGTAACATTGTAATCATCATTATGTTATTTTACCTCTCAGAATGCATGTGCAAAAATATCTGAAGTGTACTTGTGACGGCTGACTGCCATAGTTTGATTAATGCGGAGAGATGCAGAGAAACGCACCAGCAGGAACGCTGCCCGTGTCATCTCCTGCCTGCGTTCGGACTGTTCTGGATGAATGATTGCTCGTAGCTCTTGTCGTTGGCAGTGACGGCACGCAATGGTGATATATTAGGCGTATTAATGCATTGGCTTGTGTGATTGGCTTACGTTCGTTGCTGTGCCCACAGAATGCCAGCGATGGTGTGTAAGATCAGCTGTGCACCCCTGGCAGATGCTCTAGGCTAATGTGTGATGAATGAGCTTTCAATCCCCCTGCTTATCTTCTGTGTGTGTGTGTGTGTGTGTGTGTGTGTGTGTGTGTGTGTGTGTGTGTGTGTGTGTGTGTGTGTGTGTGTGTGTGTGTGTGTGTGTGTGTGTGTGTTGGTGTGTGATATAGGGATCCAAGTCCAGTGGAAGGGTCCATAGCTTTGGCAAACGAGATCATGCCATAAAGAGGAATCCCAGCGTTCCTGTAGTGGTACGTGGATGGCTCCACAAACAGGTGAGAGAATTGATCAATGAGGTTGTTTATTGATTAACCAAACATTGGCTTTCAAATTATACTTTACATGAGAGGTTTTTAGACTTCCTGGTCCCAAAACCAGGAACTCCTAGTATAAAATGCCAGATTGTCTCAGTAACACTTATAATATATGACTTCCACCACTGTTTGGGGTTACATTTTTTCAAAGATTTTTCAAAATGATCACGTGACACTGAAGACTGATGTAATGACTGATGAAAATGCAGCTTTGCATCGCAGGAATAAAATATATTGAAATGGAAAACGTATTTTTTATGAAATGGTATTTTTTAACATATAAATGCAGCCTTGGTGAGTAAAAAGACTTTTCAAAGTTTTGAATGATATTACTATATTATTCAAAGTTCAACAGCTCATAGAAAGAAAGTTATAAGTTATAGTTGGAAATCAGTTAGAAATGAGTTAATAATTAGACATGTCATTGTTTTATAAAATAGATTTTCATCTTTTGTCTGGAGTTTCTTTATAGGGACTTTCACGAACCCATAGTTTAAAATTATAGCCTTATATCATGTGACAGGAATGCAGAATTTACACGTGCATTACATATAGTAATGTTGGTGTTTCAAAACCTAGTGAGCTGCCCAAGAAGACCAAATCATTCAAAAAAAAAGTGGGACAAGGTTTAAAACCCCATTGACCACACATCTGAATATTGGGGGAAATATTCAGTGTCTCTCAAAACATAAGTAGTGGTCACAGCCCCGCTGGATGGCTTTTTTTGGGCATCATAGGCACTTTTGGACAGTTGAAAAACATATTTTGAACGTTCAAACGCATCAAAAAGCTGTCTAGATTGGCAGCTCATTTGGTTTTTCTTTTTGATAGCCAGCCAGTGAGTTTTACAGACACAAACACACATGAACACACAAGTCTTTCATGGCATGAAAACATCAGGAGTGTATTTACATGAATAGTTTTTGATAATAGACTTTGAATAAACTCTTTAACTGGAAGTGAAACGGTGCTGTCATAGGGAATTGCTGCGAATTGCCTTTTTGAAGTGTGTTTGAAGTGCTGTCTTTCCCCATCAGATGTCTTCAGCTGCCTGAGGGTGTGTGTTTTCCCATCAGTGTTTGTGTTGCTTTGTACTTTCAGGACAGCTCAGGGATGCGGCTGTGGAAAAGAAAATGGTTTGTTCTGGCTGATTATTGCCTCTTCTACTACAAAGGTGAGTGTCTTCACCAAACATCAAACAGAATCACATTTACACATGGACATTTATGCTAACTTTTCTCCCAGATAATGATTAGTAATAGCGTTATGGTCGTACTTGTGAAGTCCTACTTCAACAGATTGCAAACTCAATCTTTTTTGCTTTGGACTGTCCCCAGAGTTTAACATGACACATTTAGCAAACTCTGAAAGTAGATAACTCAGGGAAAGTAATATGATGTTTTTGGGTTAATCTCTCTCATATTTATGCAGTTTCTTGGATCACACCAAACCCTCTCTGGGAATTCAACATGCTAATTCAGCTGACTCAAACCGTGTTTGTGTTGTTATAAACAAAAAATAGCCATTACAAAAAATAAGTATACTTTAAAAAACATTATTTTTATTAAATACATTTAAGTTGAATTAAATGTATATTTTATGTTGTAAGTATACTTAAATCAGTGTACCAGTAGTATACTTGTACTACATAGGACCAAATTGGCTTAAGTATACTTTTAAGTGCACTTTAAGTGTTACAGTAATAGACTTGAGTACACAACTAGTTTACACCTACGTTTTTCTATGGCAACCATACTTACATACTACAGAATGTACTTATTATAGTAATTACAATAACTGGGTAATAACTAGGTACTAACCCTGAACCATGTAGTTACCTTATATTACCAAGTATTTTCTTAGGTAAGTACACTGTAAGTACATGCAAGTACACTTACTGTAAAAGAAAGTGCAAGTGTACATTTTTCTTTATATTTGTCAGAATAAGCCAAGCATACGTGCATATAGTGTATCTCTGATAATTACATAAAAAGTATACTCTTATTTTTTGTTTAAAATAAGTGTTTAGTATAGCACAGTTGAATAAACTTCCTTTTCGTAAGAGAAAGCTAAATTAAAGGAGTAGTTCACCAAAAAAAGATTTATTCTGTCATTATTTGCTCACCCTTATGTTACAGTACCTCAAATCCTTATGCTGTTGTTTATGCAACACAGTAATTGGTTACACAACTCTTACCATACAACTTATTCTACATATTCTACAGAACATATTCTGATAAAAGTTTCAATTAATCATAGGAATATATTCTGATATCTTTTATTTATTAACAAATGAATAACTGCAAACGGAAGATAACTGAGTAAATACACATTTTTGGGTGAGTTATCTCTGTTACCGTCAACTTTATTTCTTGTATCAAATCTTCCCCCCCCCGCCCCACCCGTGTTGCCATAATGTGATGTAATCCTAATTTTCCAGTCAGTCTGCTCTTCCCAGTCACAGACCCCTCAGCTCCCTGCTTGCTCAAATGAAAGAGAGACCTGGCTCGGTTTGCAATCTCTCCTTCAACCAACCTTGAAGTATTTTTAACCCATTATGTCCTAATCGAGCCACCCTTATCGCTTGTCAACCCACCACTCGATCTCTGTTTCAGACACACCCACACATAAACACACTCTCACTCCCACTCACATCGGTGTCACCAGCGCGCCACTGGAAAGAAATGGTCAGAGCAAATCAAGGAGGCTAAACTTAAATGTGTGAAATGTGATGATGTTATCAGAGTGGTGTGAGAAAGACAGGTCAGAGAGTATCACATGCCAGGAAGGAAGAAAGACACAAAGTCAAAACCTGACTTGTTCCTCAGTTGGATTGTTTTCCCCCACAGACAGTCGTGAAGAGTCGGTTCTGGGTAGCATTCCTCTGCCCAGCTACACTATCGCTCCTGTCGGGCCTGAGGATCACATTAGCCGCAAATATGCCTTCAAGGTAAGATCTCATTTTCATACAGATAGCAACACACTTTCAAAAGAATGATACAAAGTATTCTTCACTTCAAATTGCAAGGATGTTTACTTCGGTATCACTTCACAGTTCACCCAAAATAATTTCATTCTGTCATCATTTAATTATTTACTGTCTACTAAATATACTAGTAAATGAGAATTTAAAGTGAATGGACTGTAGTTGGGTCAAAGTTCACACAAAAATGAAAAATCTGCTATTAATTACTCACCCTCATGTCATTCCAAACTTTATTTAGAAAATATTCATCTCCAGTGCACGTTCATGAGAGCACCACGACACATGCATGTTGTGTTGATGTGAGAGCAGTGCGTGAACGTGCATCGGAGATTCACATTTTGTGGCAAATTATGTTTTTTTAGTGCTAACAAACACTCGTGTCACTTCATAAAATTGCGGTTAAACCACTGGAGTCACATGGATTACTTTTATGATGTCTTTACTACCTTTCTGGTGCTTGAAAGTGGTAGTTGCGTATACTGTCAGAAAGCTCACAGATTTCATTAAATAGATTCTGAAGATGAACGAATGTCTTACGGGTTTGGAATGACATGATGGTGAGTAATTAATGACAGAATATACATTTTTGTGTGAACTAGCCCTTTAAACTAAAGTGAATGAGGACTGGAGCTTCTAAAATGATAGATTAGCACCAAAAAAGTATCATTGACTCTTTACGCACTTTAGCCTTTTTAAGTCATATAATAGCTTTGGGTGTAAAACAAACCTGACGTAATTCGATTACATGACCCCCAGTGTTGTCACACTTAATTAAAACTATTAAAAATATTTTTTGTTAATAATAAAACAAGATATGAGTATTAGATGAAAAATGCAAGCTTAATTCAGAATTCATGTTGCCTTGGCTGAAATAAGTCAAGTTTAAGTACTAAAATTACAGAACAAAAATTGAAATAAAACTAAATTAAAGCTAAATTGAAATATTTAGGAAAAAAAATCGAATTATCAAAACTAAAATTCAATAAAAAAATTCGGTTTCACTTTATTTTAAGATGTCATTGTTACAGTTTAATTATATATATATATAAGTACTGAGTAATATTAAGCAACTACATGTATAGGGTTAGGGTAGGATTAGGATTTGGTTGAGGGTTATTTGCATGTAATTATGCATAATTTACTCTTATTACTATAGTAATTGCATGTAACATATGTAACAAGGACACTGTAAAATAAAGTGTTACCAAAATTTCCTTTTGTGGAAGAAAACAAGTCGATGATGACAGGATTTTCATTTCCATGGTCTATAACTGTTGTCCCAAACAGCCGTTCAACCGAAGTAGCCGTGTACATGTAGTTATCACAAAATAAACATTTGTCAGGGTGATACGGGTTTACATTGTGCTAATGACCCTCTGACTGTAAATACTCCTTGCTTATTCATCTCAATTTTCTTGCAATAGCTGCTTCCTGTTCCCCAGTCAGCTGTCTTTCTGTTTTGTTATGTGCAATGGCTAAATCCATTGGGTCACTGTGCAGTTATGAATGTGCATGCTTCCTTATCTTGCATGGCTTCAGCCTTGTGTAGAGAATGCAGAGAAGATGCATGTAGAAAATTCCACATACTTCAAAATACCTAAAATCCTATCTAAAAAGTTCAGTTGCTGCCTTGTGTTTTTTTTTAGTATAATCAAATTGGCTGTGCAAGTCGATTCAATTCATGTGGTCTAGTTGAATCTCATATAACTTAAAAAAGGAAGTTGGTTAAAGTATCGGAAAAACATGTTGCCATGCCATGATCATATCTTTTTTTTTCTTAAAAATCAACCTTCTAGTGCACTGACAACACAACATGGGTATTTTCATTCAGTTTAGAATAAATATTCCCCATGAAGGCTGTAAATTTGACATTATTCAAGCTGTTTTTATACATATACAGCTTTCTTAAGTGCGAGTGTTTTTGTAGGCAAAGACTTTAGCAGTGTTTTATGTGGATTCATACCCTGCAGCTTGTGCGGTTCATTGTTGTCCTCATGGTTCATGACACAGAGTGAATGTATGGGTCTGTACTCATCCTGAGGGCAACAAGGTTACATAACCAGTCTACCTCTCTCTGCTCATCTCCTTCCTGCCCCTGTTCTCAGCTAGAGAGAGATTTTTACAAACGTGGGAGCAGAAGGAAACTACATTCCAGTTTTCAAGAAGATCTTAATGCTTAATGGTTTAAAGTGCAAGTTGATCTCAGTTTGCACTTTGCAGCACTCCTGTTTCACTTTTCTTCCTTAACGGATAGTTTACACAGCCTACGGTGTCACGTCTTCCTCCAGGAGTGCTGTTTACAAAACTGTTCACCCTTCTGGCGAGTACCCAGCTAACAAAATATGTTCTAAGAGTGTTTTGCTAATGTTCCCATTAAAGGGAAAGTTCACCCAAAAATGAAAATTCTGTCATTAATTTCTCACCCTCATGACGTTACAAATCCGTAAGACTTTCGTTCATCTTCAGAACACAAATGAAGATCTTTTTAATGAAATCTGAGAGCTTTCTGTCCGTTTGAGCTTCAGCAAGAACCAATGAGGTTTGTTCTCAAGGTTCGGTTGAGCTTCTGTTTATTTTCGCTGATCAATGTGAATATGTGAATAAAAGCCTAAATTCAATCTGTCAATCATATAAAGCGATCAAGTCTCTTCAGAAAATTTGGACTAAACCGCTCAGTTCATATGGTTTTGCGATCTCTTTATGAACTTTTTGAAGCGTCAAAGTGGTAGTTGTGTAGCTGTCAATGGAGGGACAGAAATCAGATTTCATTAAAAACATCTTCATTTGTGTTCTGAAGATGAACGAAAGTCTTACAGGTAATTAATGACTGAATTTTCATTTTTGGGTGAATTATCACTTTAAATTCTGAAAACATTTATACAAAAACATTTTCATGCCAACATTTCGAGAACATTATTAAAGATCAGATAACTCTGAACGAACCTTTTGTTAATGTTACCGGAAGAGCGTTTGTTCATGAACTTGATGACCTTGCCAGAACATTAGCCAAAGTTCTGAGAGCACTCCCTGTTAGCTGGGTATCTAGTAGTTGTATCATACAGTCCGCTGAGGGTTAGGGATCATTTGCCGTAATCTTCACACAAGAGAGAATGTTTACCTTGGAATCTGGATGTCGATTTTCAGTATTAAGTGACTCAGATGGGCAGCAGAGAGTCTGTAATCTGTACTAATCCTCTATGAAAAAGAAGGCTTACTGCGGTGAATTCTGCTCAGCCAGCAATCTCACCCCACATGCTGGTGCACAGACACGGCCGAGTGACAAAATCTTTCACTGATTCGATGATGAGCTTCTAGATATCGGTACAAAGGTGGAAAAAAAACCCAGGCTGAAGAGCTAAGCAAATGTATTTCTCTTATGGCTTCTTTCTGTGGGCGTTTGTGCTTTGTGTTTCAGGCTGTTTTGCGGTCTGGCGTGCTGTTTTGTGCTCTTTCACTCCTGCTATTTATTTGTGTCACCCTCTTATCTTGATTGTGCTGACAGTCCTTAAATTATACTCACAATTTCCCAGCACTTGTATATATCCTAAACAGGAAAAGCCAGTAAGTGTTGGTTCAGGTGACCAGTCATTGTCCTCTATTTGCTGAACTATGTCCTTCTTCTGTTCCCATTGGTGGGCTTCCTGCCTGTGATGAGTGACTGACAGTCCAGAAAGGCTCTGAGACACATTCAGCATCATCTGTAAATAGGTACACTTTTAACTCTATGGCTTCTCTACATTAACCACTGGCATGTGCAAACTCTTTGAGAATCTGTGTGGCTTTTCTCACTGACAGCATTTCCTCTTTTTGAGTTGTTTGAAATGATCCTTTTCAGGAAACGATATCTACTGGAAATGTAAGAGGTCTTAGGATATAGCTGATTTTTTTTATTCTTTATTTGCATAAGAGACTTTGAAGAAAACTGAATATATCAGATAATACTGTAATGTTTGTTTTTGTTTACTTAGGGTTGAAAATAGGGAATTTTAAAATGGTTAGTTCCAGAACAGGTCATGGAAATAAATAATATCTTTAGAAAATGGATTATAGAATAATTTCCTTGGTGTGCTCAGCTCTAAAATATGTTTTGGGTCATTGCACTCTTTGTTATATTCCAAGTATCCTGTATAGAGGACGATTGATAGTGGATTTTACCGATGATGATAACTAGTTTGGACCATACTGGCATGGCATGACTTCCTATGAAAGCCTATATACTGATTTTTATCAGTAAAAAAAAAAACGTTTTTTTTCCTGAAAGCCCCTCTTTTCTGTTCTGTGACACATAAAATCAAAGCTTATATAATATTCAGGAATGGAGAAGGAGCTATTCTGTACTGTGACGTCAATGTGTCATGCAAAGAAAAGGGATTCATTCAAAATATAGGCTGGCAAAACCAGCAATGCAGGTTTGAGAGGTGGCGCTCCGACACAGAGGTGGGTAGAGTATCCAAAAACTGTACTCAAGTAAAAGTACAAGTACTTATAGAAATATTTACTCAAAGTAAAAGTAAATAAGTAATAGTTACTTGAGTAAGAGTAAAAAAGTATAGAATGAAAAAACTACTCAAGTAGCGAGTTACTAGTTACTTCGGATCATATAGGCCTATATATATTGTTCGCACACCACTGCGCAACAATACACACAAACTACAACGGGATGGCGGGTGTTCATAAACTGTGAACAATGGTAGCTTATTTAATGTATAAATTAATGTATATGTCCAAAAGACGGGTAATGTCATACTTTCTAGTAGTGCTATCGTGGCCTAATAATCTGTTTGGTTGTAAAATGTATTACCTGAGTGAAATGAAATCGAATATAGGCTAGCGTCCTGTGGAATCATTCATTCACAGACAGCTTACGAAGATGTTCAACAAATAAAGATCTTCATCGCTGGCAAAAATATGATGCATTTGAAGATTTGCTCTCACTGACTGTACTGTAGGTCCACTGCCACTTCATCTAACGCTTTTGATGTCCTTAAATCTTCCTGTTACGACTCCGAGTCCAGTGTGAATTGAAATCGCTTCAGACGATTCAGTGCGTGCAGGAACTGAACAGATCATTCAAACTGATTTGCGAACCGATTTAGACAGATCTAACTTGTTGTTTGATGAAGTCTTTGAACAGAATCGACTCAAAAGAGTGATTCATTTGTGAATTGAGCATCGCTCAAGCCCAGAAAAAAGATACAGCGCGCTTGGAATAAACTACGCATTTAACAACACATATTGCATTAAAATAAAGTAACGAGAGGAACGTCGCCCAACGTAACGAAGTAAAAGTACAGTTTTTTCATTAGAAATGTACTCGAGTTAAAGTAAAAGTACCCACATTTAAATCTACTCTTAAAAGTAATATTTTTCCAAAAAAGTACTCAAGTAAATGTAACGAAGTAAATGTACTTCGTTACTACCCACCTCTGCTCCGACAAATCTCGCGTCAATCACGACTTGCTTTACGGCACGACGTCACATACATCTACAACATATGAAACGGCCTCTATGGAAGACACTTCACGCATTTCAGACGTGAATCATGGCAGAGTCGACGAAGAAAGCGCGGTCGGAAGAGTGCAGAGATGGCTCTGCGTGAGTGGTATTTACGACAGTAATGTTAAATACAAGTACTCCACAGCGACTCTAGGGGGCGCTGTTTGAGAAAAACGGAAACTGCATAGTGTGCCTTTAACAAAATATCGCAATACATAACAGGTATATCCAATGTTTTTTTGCTTCTTAGCAAAGAACAAGTATATTGCAAGTATATTGGGTCTTTGAATCACGTTGGGTCTCTTGTACGTAACGTGTGTACGAGTGCGAGCATGCTGTTCACTTAACGGCCACTGGTTTCGCTAATAACTAAATTCTAAATAATAGCCCCTTTAAATAGTTTTCTAAGTCAATTAGTTGAAATCGAATTGAATCAAATCAAATCTCATTGTGAATTGGGAAAAAACATTCCTGAATCGAATCGAAAACAGCCCTAATAGACAGATTTGCCATACACCTTACTAGAGGACAAACTCTGATTACTGTATCATAGATACAGATATGAAGATATGCATATTTCCAAGTGGAGTCAATCCACAGATATTCAAAGCTCTCCTGTTGTGGTTGTAAGCAAACAGGACTGTTAAACAAACGTTTGCTGTACCAAGGCGCTGCATACTTATAATGGATCATGGGTGACATAATGGAGAATGCTATTAATGAAAGCTAAAAGCATCTTCAAATAGTACATGCTGCAGGGTGCCAAAACGAAAGGAAGAAGCATGCTATTGTTAGCTCTTTGTTTTGTTTAGTCTCCAAGTGTGTGTACACAGCTGTGTTTTTGTGTGCACATAGTTTTAGTTTGGATCATATCAATAAGATCTGAGTAAATGATTTAATAACACATGAAATGAAACTTTTGGTTTGTATTATGAGTATCACTGAAGGCCAATGTACATTAGCATATTTGAGCTAGGATCTTTCTTCAATCTTCACTGCCGTTCAAAAGTTTGGGGTCGATAAAATGTTTTAATGTTTTTGAAACAAAACTCTTATGCTGACCAAGGCAGTTGATACTTGATACAGCATTTATAGAAATAATATTTTGTTTCATATCTTTATCATAAATTATATATATTCTAAATGTCTTTACTGTCATTTTTAAAGCATCCTTGTTGAATAAAAGGCTAAACCCTTAAACTTTTGAGTGAACATGTAGATGTAACATTTTCTGTGGGCATATATTGAAGAAAAAAAAATGATAGCAAATGCTGATTTATCATACCTAACTTACCAAATAAGGCACTTTTAAAGTGTTTTTATGTTCATACACATTCTATCGAAGTTAAAGGGATAGTTCACCGACATTTTGAATTATGTCAGCATGTTGTTCCAAACCTGTTTGACTTTTTTCTTCCAAGGAATACAAATGGAGATGTCTTCAACAAATATTCATGGGATTATTTTTCATATATATACAGTGAAAACACACAGTGACCAGAGGCTGTAAAGCTAAATGTCACCATAAAAGCCTTCAAAAGCTTATTGGGGAAAGGTCATGATCTACTGAAAACTGCCCTAGGCCATATGAATGAAACTAAAGGCCTTTGACTGTCAGCAAGTTTGATTATAAGGAAGTATACATGAAATATGAGAGCTATGACAAGATTTTTTCCACTTAAATGTTGGTTTGTCACAGAAGGATTCTAGTGGACTAGTTGCATGCACAGTGCATTTCTGTTCGTTGTAAGGAAAAGAGCATATGCGCATTCATCAGAATATCTCTTTTTGTGTTCTATAGAAGAAAGACAGTCAATGGTTAAAAATGACATGAAGATGAATAAATTATGACTCTATTTTTACTTTTATGTGAACTGTCACATAAAGAATACGATTCTCATTTGTCCTAAGGTTATTTGACTGGTTGTTGGATGGTTATGTAGCCGTGGTCCAGACCCCCTGCATGACTCAAACGGATCAGCCATCTGTCTGTGCTTCCCAGCCTCACTGAAGAGCTTTCCCTCAGTGGACTATTAAAACACAGGCAGAAGCTTAACACCTCACTGCTTGCCTCTAATGAGCCTGTCATGTAAACACGCGTCGCTTCATGCGTCTGTGTGTCGTGTTGGGCTTTTTGCTCACGCTGAGAGAAAAAGAAAGAATTAGTGAGGAAGAGAGATCAGATGTTTATAAATGACCTATAATTGTCTCTTTGTTTCATGTTACGTAATCGAATGCAGCAGAAGTTACTCTCTGAATCTATTTTTAATGAGGAAATTGCAGGTTGAGTTCATGTTAATTACATAATTACAACAGTGTCTGTGCCCTCCTTTTGTATGGCATTCTGCCTTCAATATATAGATATAATAAATTCTGTGTATATATATATATATATATATATTATATTACAATAGTATATTATAAGTATATATTACAATCCTTTTAGTAACGTACATGAACATGTGCATCACAGACACTGATATGTTTCACCAAAACATAACATTTATAACTTATTCATTGTAGCAGTAGTGGAGCGGCTAAGTGCTTATGTTTGGCAGAATCGTTCAGTTTATGATACAAGCGTGAAAATTGTCATGAGCAGTCTCCATGGGTCACTTGACAAGAAAATTGTCCGAGCCACTTGAAATTTCAAGATGGCGGCCATTTTTCAAGATGGCCGACACCTTAGTGGAGCAGTTAAGTGATATAGTGGTTTATTTGGTGATACAAGCATGAAAATTGGCATGAGCAATTAGGCTCATGCCAATTTTCATGCTTGTATCACCAACTAAATGATTTCTTAAGCCTAATTGCTCCACTAAGGTGGTGGCCATCTTGAAAAATGGCCGCCATCTTGAAATTTCAAGTAGCTGTGGGTGGCTTATTGTCTAGTGACCATCAGAGGCTGCTCATGCCAATTTTCATGTTTGTATCACCAAATAAACCACTATATCACTTAACTGCTCCACTAAGGTGTCGGCCATCTTGAAAAATGAAAAATCTTGAAATTTCAAGTGGCTCGGACAATTTTCTTGTCAAGTGACCCATGGAGACGCTTGTTTTTCACGCTTGTATCATAAACTGAACGATTATATCACTTATCCGCTCCACTAGTGCTCTTTATACAAGTAAACTTGTCTTTGCTAATATGACTTTTTTTATGACCTATTTTAGTATTTTCAAATGTCTACTCTTGTTGGGGGTGTGTGGTACTTATTGTAACCTTTCATATCATTGTTTCTGTAGCTTTGATTACATAACTGATAAGTTATGTTTAGTCGGTGTGTATGTGTGTTATCACAGTGTGGCCTTGGCTTGATCATCGTTCCGCATCTCGTCAGTAATCTCGTCTGCTGTGTTGTGTTCCTTCACGCCTCTTATTATCATGCTGAAATCTCAGATGCTCCTCTGGCCAATACTTATCTGCTGATGCAGTGTTTCTCCTTTTCCCAGGGCTGGGCTGATTTTAGTGCTTTCTCTCTTGCAGGCTACACACACAGGGATGCGCTCCTACATTTACAAACAAAGCTCTGTGATTGGCTCACAGGCGGAGCACACTGGGATGAGGACGTACTATTTCAGTGCGGACACGCAGGAGGACATGAATGGCTGGGTCAAGGCCATGAACCAGGCGGCACTGATGCAAACCCATACAGTGAAGAGGTCAGTGAGTCACAAAACTTTCCTGAATCATTTTCTTCATTAGTATTTTGTTCTTTCTGGCTAGGACAAGAATGGAGAAGAATGTACTTAAAGGGATAGTTCACCCCCAAAAATGAAAATTCTGTCATCATTTATTCATCTTCAAGTTGTTCCAAACCTGTATGAGTTTCTTTCTTCTGTTGAACACAAAAGAAGATATTTTGAAGAATGTCGGTAACCAAACAGTTGATGGACCCCATTGACTTCCTTATATATTAAAATATAAGTCAAAGGGGTACATTTTTCTCCAGATTTCTATAATAGTACTAATAAATTGAAATCAATTTTGTTTAAATTTCATACACTTTCATAAATTTCATACACAATGTTCTACCGCTAGCCATATTTTAATCATGTTCATACTTTTAAAGTGAATAAATGTAATTGTTTTTACAATGAACAGATCTATGCTGATCATAAGCCATTTGAAAAAATGCATTTCGAATTATTTATATTTTATTTTATTTGAATAAAATTAAGATGTAAATAGTTAGAAATTTTATGTGCAGTTAAAATACATAAATCTTAAATTTAAGCCTCTTTCTCTCTCTCTCTATCTATTTATATTTATTTAATTATTTATTTTTGATAGCAAGAAAATCAAGCTTCTGGTCTTTACACCTGAAAACAAAACAAAAAAGTTTTTTCTTAAATTTTCTGTTAAAATCTAAACGTTAATTTGCTGCTGTTGTTTCATTAAAATGATGACAACTGACTAATGAGTGACATTTTACAGGTCCTCACTAGTTAAAAGGGCTTATAAATCGCTGAAACATGGTTGTATTTAAATCTAGTGTTTCTGTGATGGGTGTTTAGGGGCAGGGCCAGAGAAAAGGCCAGAGAAAATATCATTAACCTGATATAAAATCAATGGATGTCAATGCAACGTCCTCACTAATGGAGTGAAACAAGCGTGTGTTTGTGTTTAAAGGAGTACTGTTGAGTGCAATCTTCACCAGCTTGTGTCAAGGGATGTTGTGTCTGTAAGTGTTTGTCGGGCCGTCAGTCTTGTCGACTGACAGCGAGTCTACAGTGTGTCTTGTTCTGTCACTGCAGAAGAGCAGATGGGGAGTGAGCATTGACTCAGCTTTCCGTCTCTCTGCTGTCTGGGCCGTCAGTCACTGAGTCCAAGCTCAGCTCAGATGTTGGTTGAGTGCTCAAGTAGACGAAATGATCAAAATACCCATCCATCCCTAGTTTACATACTCCAAACATGAATGGGAAAAATCGGGTTAGGATTGTTAGTCCCAAACACAAGCTACGGTTACATGGACACCTTTTGTTGCAATCGAAAATAAATGAATTCCAATTGATAAATCCAAACGTAGTGTTTACATGAATGCTAAATAGTGATCGGATTGATGTGCACGTTTATATGTCACAAGCTTTACATCGGAATTGATTTTTTAAATTGAATATACAATATAGTATATATATAAAATAAAGTTTCCCGCTGTTTGCACATACTAATCATTCTCCTATATTGCTTCTTTTCTTTGTATTAAAAATCTAACTTAATATTTATCTATTTCGGTTCCTAATTAGGAGACAACGAGCACATGAACCGTTTGTGCCGTTCTGCTAATATTTATAACAGTAAAAACGCCCCTTCCCTCGCCCAGAACAAGGCGTTTGTGGATGAGTCAGAAACAAGGACTGATGTGACGTTGTCCTGCTCCACTTAACAGACGAGGAGTGGAAGGAGAATGTTAGAATGACACGACACTCATTCAATAACAACAACTCAGTACTTTCCAGTTTCAGGTTTCAATCTGATCGAGTGTTTACATGTCCTCTCGATCGGATTAGAAAAGGTTTAATCACCCCTTACAATCTGAATTAAATTTTAATCAGATTTGGCCTGTTCATTCCGATTGAGGTGCCGACTGTGCTACTGGTCCGATTACAATTGTCTTATTAGGGTCCATGTAAGCGCAGCTAGTGACAGTGTGAACGTAGGCTGCATAAACATGTATATGGTTTAGCCAGTTTGGCCATCTCAAAAATCGATGTTCCACTTTGTCGCGCGTAATGCTTGATTTCCAATTTCAGCCACTAAAGCCTGAATAGTTTGCTATCTCTGCTGGTGATGTCGTTAACCAAGGTACCAAATTGGGATCATGGCTGGATTTTTGAGTTGTCATAGCAGCCCAGCACTAATGAGACCAGGATCAGCTTGAGTTGGCAGCCAGCAAGGCAGAAAATTCGACTGTGATAGTCCAGGATAAAAACGTCATTTCTTTTCATAACTCTATTTAGAGACTCATAGACTGGCTTTTCATTCTCTTTCATAGAGGCTCTTATGTTTGTGTTTTCATTTTCTCCTTTGTCAGAGTTGTAGTGCATATACTATTTGTTTTGGGATTGGAATGGGATCAGTCATTCTTACGCCTTGGCGTTTAATGTCCGACTGTAGGAATGTGGGAGTCATATTCTCTGAGAAACTGTTGGCTTTGTTTTGTGTTCAGCCAGTTTGGGTATTTGTATGAGTCCTCTGAGTAAATCATCTGCAATACGCCCATGAAGTGCACATGCAATTTGTTCCTAATAGTAACCTTTATTTAGATAAATCATACACCCTTGAGAAGAAGTGCACTTAATTGTATTGAATCTACACTTTAAATCTTAAAAGTGTATTTAAAAAAAAAAAAGCTGGATATGCAGATAATATAATATTAAAGAGATTAAATTTTCCCTGTTTCTTAACACACTTAAATAAATCTTAGTAATAATGTCAGTTCTGTCAGGACCACTATCGTCGAATACGAGTGACAGTTAGCAAACAGTTTGGATTAGCGGTATGGTTCAACAGAACCAACATGAATGCATTGCAGATATCATTAATTCAAGATGTTAAAGTACAGCATAATTCGAGCCTGTTTAAATTCAACCTACTTGACACGCGAGAACAAACCTCATTGGTTCTTGTGCACAGCTTGTTGAAATATTGAGATCTGATTGGCCAATTGTTATTCATTGTTATTCATAGTTTGTAAGTTATCGTACATAGAGATTTTTTTGTGTCTTACATAATATACAACACTATAAATCATAAGGGGATAGTAAGGGGCACATCCTCCCTCAAATCAAGCACTGGCTAAGGTGCTAGGGTGTTCTGGGTGGTTGCCAGGGTGTTGCTGTGTAGTTGCTAAGGAGTTCCTGAGTGTTTTTTAGGGTGATGTGGGTGGTTGTCAAAGCATTGTTTTTTGTATAGCATTGTGGGGGTGTTTCTATGTGGCTGCAAAGAGTTTTTTTAGCGGGTTGAAATGCAGTTGCTAGGGTGTTGCTATGCAGCTAAGTGTTCTGAATGTTTTTGTTGGTTGCTTAGGGTGTTGTGGGTGGTTTCCAGGGCGTTACTATGCTGTTGCTAAGTTGTTCTGAGTTTTTTTTAGCGGGTTGAAATGCAGTTGCTAGGGTGTTGCTATGCAGCTAAGTGTTCTGAATGTTTTTGTTGGTTGCATAGTGTGTTGTAGGTGGTTTCCAGGGCGTTACTATGCTGTTGCTAAAGTGTTCCGAGTGTTTTTAGCGGGTTGAAATGCAGTTGCTGGGGTGTTGCTATGCAGCTACTAAAGTGTTCTGAATGTTTTCGTTGGTTGCATAGGGTGTTGTGGGTGGTTTCCAGGGCGTTACTATGCTGTTGCTTAAGTGTTCTGAGTGTTTTTAGCGGGTTGAAATGCAGTTGCTGGGGTGTTGCTATGCAGCTACTAAAGTGTTCTGAATGTTTTCGTTGGTTGCATAGGGTGTTGTGGGTGGTTTCCAGGGCGTTACTATGCTGTTGCTAAGTTGTTCTGAGTTTTTTTTAGCGGGTTGAAATGCAGTTGCTAGGGTGTTGCTATGCAGCTAAGTGTTCTGAATGTTTTTGTTGGTTGCATAGTGTGTTGTAGGTGGTTTCCAGGGCGTTACTATGCTGTTGCTAAAGTGTTCCGAGTGTTTTTAGCGGGTTGAAATGCAGTTGCTGGGGTGTTGCTATGCAGCTACTAAAGTGTTCTGAATGTTTTCGTTGGTTGCATAGGGTGTTGTGGGTGGTTTCCAGGGCGTTACTATGCTGTTGCTTAAGTGTTCTGAGTGTTTTTAGCGGGTTGAAATGCAGTTGCTGGGGTGTTGCTATGCAGCTACTACAGTGTTCTGAATGTTTTCGTTGGTTGCATAGGGTGTTGTGGGTGGTTTCCAGGGCGTTACTATGCTGTTGCTAAAGTGTTCTGAGTGTTTTTAGCGGGTTGAAATGCAGTTGCTGGGGTGTTGTGTGTGGTTGCCAGGGCTTTATTAAGCGTGTGGATCCTGGAGCTTAAAGAGTCTAGAGTTGTGAATCTAAAGTAAGACTGGTCAGTTTACAGTGATGGATATATTTAGCTTCATGAGCAGATTCCCTCATGTGTGAGTGCTCGTCCAGACTCTATGCTGTGGAATGTTGTTAATTTAACAGACCTGACCATGTGATCCAGCACTATGATAATAACATCATATAAGAGACTCATAAAACTTCACTGACCTTTGCACATGCCTTATTTTTGCCACACAGAGACGAGTCAGATCATCCAGACAAAGTGAACATTTCTGAGAAACTCCAGCAGCGAGCCGTGCCTCAGACCAACCACATCAACAGCTACGTGATTCCAGAACCTGAGGTTATCCAAAGCGACGGTCTGCTGGACGAGAAGCAGGAGGGATTTGTTGGAGAGATGGAGATCCAGGTTACTCCTAGAGAGATCGAGCAGGCAAGGAGTAAATCTCCAGCAAGTAGGATAGTGGAGGTGGAGGTTTTAGCTCCAGGGTCAAAACCAGCTTTCCATGTTCCCTCTCGAGCTCCATCCAGGGCCGTCTCGACCCCGCCGGTTGTGATGAGGAATGGTACGCCTGTAGAACAGAACGGCATGCTTGGGTATCAGAGGGGGCCGACACCTTCAACTCAAACTCCAATGCAGGTACAGAGGAAGAGTGCACTGGAGCAGGTGGAGAACTGGGTCAAAGTACAGAAGGAAGAACGCCAGGGGTGAGTCTGCAATATATATATATATATATGCAAATTCAGTCACAGAAACACATATACAACATATATACAGAATAGTTGCTAGATCCTGTGAAGAGTCATGGGTTGCATCTCCCCCTAGTGGTTTTGATCATAATAAATCATCACAGAAAACAGCACCCATTTTACTTTCATTTTACTTTTATAATGTGTCATATTTCAGAGTGAAATAGTATATTTTACAAGAGAAGTCCCACCCTCTTTTGTTTTTTAGGAACTAGAATTTATAGTTTGAAAAATTATTACAAAGACTTTTTTCCTCTTTAGAATAACATGCAATAATCAATTCTGTTCAACAAGACTTGGGTTGTTTATTGAAATAAAAATACACTACAATTAAAAAAAAATGTTTTTAAAGAAATTATTACTTTTATTCAGCCGGGGTGCATTGCATTGATCAAAAGTGACAGTAAAGACATTTATAATGTTACAATGTTTATTTGAATTTTTTTTATTTCAAATAAATTCTGTTCCTTGTAACATTCTATTCAAGACTCCTTAAAAATACAATCTCCACAAAAATATTAACCAGCACCACTATTTTCAACATTGATAACAATAATAATAAAAAACAATGTTTCTTGAGCATCAAATCAGATATTATTATGAATATTACAATGATTCCTGAAGGATCATGTGACACTGAAGACTGGAGTAATGATGCTGAAAATTCAGCTTTGCATCACAGGAATAAATTACATATTAAAATATATTAAAATATCAGTTATTTTAAATGATAATAATAATTCAAAATATTACTGTTTCTACTGTATTTTTGATCAATTAAATGCAAATAAAGACTTCATAAACATTATAAAAAAATCTTACCAAGCCCAAATTTGGAATGGTAGTGTATAAAATATATATAACATAAATAGTTTTAATTTTGACTTTGACTTGTCAAAACAATACATGTGTAACATTACATGTTAAAAATAATATTGTTCTCACAGGTTTGTTTCTACCGATGGCACGATCCCACGTCGGACTCCTCCGATTCATCCGAAGTACGGCACACTAGACAAGTACCAGTCTTTACCAAAGTCCACACGGCAGAGCCCACAGACTACTCACCGGCAGTTACCCAGTGAATACAAATATTCCCACGACCGGCTGAATCACTTCCAGCTGACCCACGGCCACAGCCAGCGCCCCGCAACAAATGACAACACGGTGTGGCAGCTGTACGAATGGCAGCAGCGGCAGCACTATCGGCACGGCAGCCCCACCGCCCCTGTGTACACTCCTGCTCCAGACTACTCCACCGCCGTCTCCTCCACCAGAGTCAACTCAGACGTGTCCCGCTCCGTCTCGGTGCCCCCGACCCTGGCAGACATCCCTCCACCCGGACCGCCCGGACCCCGACTGCTGTCTCCACGCAGACCCCACACTCCTGCAGAACGGGTCACAGTCAAACCTCTGGAGGACCGGCCCACCGTGGAGGTGCCACCATCGAACTCTCCTCACCGGTTACGCTCCTATAAGGTCAGTGGTTGACGAGCACAACACATCACATGAGGTTACACAGCATACGCTGCAATACAAAAGTTTGGGGTGGAGAAGATTTTTTCTTTTATGCATTTATTTGAAAAAGCTGTAATATTGTGAAATACTATTACAATTTAAATAACCTTAATTCCTGTCATGGTAAAGCTGAATTTTCAGCATCATTACTCCAGTCTTTAGTGTCACATGATCCTTTACAATTAGAAATCCTTTAGAAATGATTTCCTGCTCAAGAAACATTCATGATTATCAATGTTGAAAACAGTTGTGCTACTTAATTTTTTTGTGGAAACAATATATATTTTCAATAAAAGTAACAATGTAAAATATAGTCCAACTAACTATTAACTATGACTTTTGCCTCAATAAATTCATAGTTAGTAAGGTAGTTGTTAATATTAGGTATTGAGTAGGATTAAGGAATGTAGAATATGATCATGCAGAATTGGGCATTAATATGTGCTTTATAAGTACTATTACAGCCAATATCATTGTAATATGCATGCAGATAAGAAACTGAAATTTGGACCTTGAACTAAAGTGTTACAGCAAATGTTTTTACTGTCGCTTTTGTTTAATTGAAAGCATCCTTGCTGAATAAATATATTAATTTCCTTAAACTCTTACTGACCCCAAACCTTTGAATGGTACTGTATACAGTCACTAATATCCATTATATAAAACTGACCTTTGTCAAAAACTCTGCTTTAATAGAGAAGATCTGGAGTCTGAAAGACGCATGCACTTAGAGCCATCATGATGAATGCTAACACTGCTCAGAAAGTCCTGATCTAATAACACCAGCCTTCAGTGTTTTCAAACATCCAGCATTAGTCCATCTGTCCAACAGAGTCGTCATTCAGCATGAATTATCAGTGGTGTGTTTGTAATGGAAAGAGTGCCAGAGTGGGATGATTTATAGATTCTTCATTTGCTTCATTTAATGTTTCTGTCTGTCCTTTAAAAACCTAGTAACCATCTCAAATAAGTTTTCACTCAGCAAGCAGAATCCAAATGAGGACTTGAAGCATTACTGAATCCATAATGATTATTAAATCTAAATATGTTGCACTTGAAAGGTTTTGATATTTTGGTGTGTATTACTGTAATGTATTTAGCAGGCACTTTCATCCAAATGTGTAATGTTATTTTGGTGTTTTTGACATAAGAACATACTGGAAAACAAAAGGCGAAAGACCCATTCACACCAAGAACGATGACTATATTAGCGTCCACACTAGCGGATGATATCTTTCTGGTTATTATAAGCGTACTGCAGTTTTGATGCCAATGTTTAGAAAAGCTGGAAAAAAATTGTTCTGAAAGTGATTCCAACAATATAGTTTCTCTGTGCCGTTATTGTTTCATTTGTGGTGTGTACTCTGATTTTTAGAACTATAATCTTTATCGTTATCGATATTTATCGTACTTAGTGAATGGGCCTTAAGCTCTTTAAATGCTGAGAAAAGCACTACATCAATGTAACAAATTATTATAAGTCACATGATCACATGATCCTTCAGAAATCATTCTAATATGCTGATTTGATACTCAAATCATTTCAGTTGTGCTGCTTAATATTTTTGTGGAAACCGGAACCATTTTTTCAGTATTCTTTGATGAATAGAAAGTTCAAATGAACAGCAAAAGAAATCTTTTGTAAAATTATAAATGTCTTTACTGTCACTTTTGATCAATGTAATGCATCCTTGCTGAATATGTGTAAATTTTTATTTGTACTGTATTTAAAATCCTTTTCTCTCTTTTTTTTATCAATCTGCAGTCGGCCACAATAGAGAGACGCTCAATGCCTCCGTCTGGTTACATCACACATACAGTCAGTGCTCCCAGCCTGCACGGGAAAACAGTAAGACATTTTTCAAGTTTATTTTCTGAAAAAAAAAAAAAAAATTATATACAGTATGTATATGGATACTGTATATATACTGTATAAACATTATAAATACTTTAAATTTGATTACTGTTTAGTTTTTCTATTTAATGCTGCAGTTAAAAGCAGATTTCAGCAATAAAAAAAAAAAAAACCTTCCTGGATAAGTTTCACTTCATGTTCCTCTGCTGGTGGAGCCAGTCCTCTGGTTTTCGTGGCTGCAACGGGCATTTGTATAAATAATCTCATCACATAACTCTCTCTCTGCCCTAATCACACCAGCCGGAGGAGCTCACCCTTCTCCTCATCCAGTTACGGAGACACCAGGCCATGATGGCAGGTGTGCGCCACGATGCGCTGGCCCACCTCCAGCAGTTGTCTCGGGTGAAGGTCAGGGTTTGGCCTGTCCAGTCATTACTAGCCTGAAGCCTGTAGTCTGCCGTTATTTCCCCCGCCTGTAGCGCTCTATGTAGCTCGTGTGGCTTTATTACATGCTGCTTCTCTGTATTGTAGCATGGCATGTCATGCTAGGGGCTGCATCTGGCTGTCCCACCATCGGCATGAATTGTATTGAGGTATCATGCATACTACACGAGTATGCTCTGCTTTTGCTCCAAAGTCTGAAAATGCAAAGATGCTTGCATGAAGTAGGTGTACGCAGGAGTCTGAGGTCTGATGTTCTGGTTTGACCTGGTTGCAAGATCAGCTTATTTCAACAGTAACGTCATAGTAAACATGCTTTGTTAATGGAATATATGTGCAGAAATGTGTTGCTCTATATCAGTGGTTCCCAAACTTTTTAGAGTGAGGCATTTAACATCCTTCTGCGTACCCCCTCTCTTCCACTTAGACTGCAGTCACACCTTTTCCATCAAGGGACAAGATTTGCACCCTTAAACTGATGTAAGATATATTTACGTACTGTTTAAAGTCGACATGAAATCAAAATTGACCCTATTTACTTTGTTTGTGCGTATTACTAGTCTTGTGATGAATAATTAATCCGTGCAAGTTAATACACAGAAAAAAATTGTTTGCCTTGGTAATCTTTAATCAAAATCTGAAAAGTTACTTCCTCTGGAATGGCGTTCCTTCTCTGATGACGTCAGTTTGACGGCTTGGGTTGAAAACGCTTAACCACTCGCCTCAAACCGTTAGTCTGCGATGAGCAGAGATGGAGAGGAGGAGCGCTAGAGTAAAACCCTGCCCTCTGTTCAATATTCCTTTTCACTGGGAAATACGTCACAACACTGGAGAAAAGTCGTCTGCAACTTCCTGTTCACGGGGACTTTAATCCTGCTCATATGTGCCATGAATTCAATTACAAAGCAACAAATAGGCTAATGTTATGAGATAATGTTTTAAATAAAAAATGTTCAACAGAGAAATATGAAATGATGGTAAAAACAAAGTGATACTTTTAAATGTTAAACTAAAACCACCAGTAGGTGGCAGCAAGTCACTGTCTTAATGCGTGAGTCATTAAGTCATTCATTAGTATCGAAGCAAGTTGCTTGCTGTGTTCGAAATCGCCCCTTATTCCCTACATTACTCCACTAATATAGTCCACTTGAAGGAGTGAATGAAACGAGTGAGTGAATACGGACACTGAGTGCTGCCGCTTTTGTTTGTGCTTGCTGTTTAATAATTAATTGAAACGCAGCAAACTGGCAGCTCCAGTAGTAATGGAAAGATTTATCCTGAACTCTGCTATGGAAACTAAACCGTAATTAAACAATTTAACAATCAATTAAAAAGGAATTTATACCTTTATGTTATTATGCTGGACCATTGCAGTTTGGAAAATGGATGGATGATTGATTCAGCTGCGGCGCTATCTCCTGGCGAGACGCGGGAATTCATTCAGCGCGCCCATCAGTTGTACACTTGTTATTGTGGTGCATTGTGGGATTGAATGAGTGCACTCAATAACGTCCACTATGGTTTCGGACACCACTACAAATGGCTGTGCCCTCAATTAGTGCCCTATTTAATGATAAAGGGGGCGATTTCGAACACGGCCGCTGTAGTCATTGAATCATTGACTCTCTCGATCCGTTTAAAGCCGCAGATTTCCATTCACTAAGGAAACACCGCTGTGTTTGGAGACGCACAACAGTTCTGCAGTGGGCTTCGTTGGAACTATTATTTTGTTTGTGAAATAAAGCAATAAAGTTTAAAATAAGGTATACATTACCTTTTTGTTTGTTGAACTGTTGTATAAAATGAAATTGTGTGAATATTCGGGAAAAATTGCTTCTTTGCTTGAATAACCTTATAAACATTATATCGATCTCTATGCACAGACTGTGTCTATATCTGTTCTTCATGCTAGTAAGTACTAAAGACACACTTTTACAAGGGTTTGCTAAGGTAGCCTATCATATGCACACTGCTTGTGTGGATGCAGTCAGTTTTGACCACAAATGATGTCATGTAAATGGTAAATGGTAAATGGACTGCATTTATATAGCGCTTTCACAGACCCAATGGCCACCAAAGCGCTTTACAATATTGCCTCACATTCACCCATTCACTCACTCATTCACACACCGTATTTGACCTTTTATGGCTTACTTTTACACTAGAGGTGGCGTTTTGCCTGTTTCAATTGCATGCTCGGTTATTTTAAGGTGGGGAAGAGTTAAATGAACAACTAAACTCAGCATTTTGTTCACGTTCCCCCTCGGTCACCTCACATACCCCCAGGGGTTCACGCACCCCAGTTTGGGAACCACTGCACTATATTTAATTACTTTGGTTATTGGCTGAATGCTTTTGCATCATGGTTAAAGGAATATTCTTGTGTTTTCAACCTAACGTCAGTGTACCAAAATCATTTTCTTTATCTGTACTTTTGTCTTGTTTTCTCTAAAACAACAAATTTACCAGAGAAGCAAAATTGCATAATACTGTATATTAAGACTTTTTTTTTCCTAGATTTTTTTTAGGTTTATGCTTAAAACAAAAACTATTTACTTAGCTTAATTAAAGATATTTTCTTTGAAATATACAGCGTATTATCTTAATATCTTACCAAATGTTGCTTCTCAAGTAAATTTACACTACTGTTCAAAAGTATAGTATTTTTTTTTTTTTAATAAATAAATGAATTACGATGTGAGAGTAAATATTACAATCTTACCAACCCCAACATTTTGAATGGTAGTGTATGTAACTGTCATTTGCATGGAAATGCAAACATTATGCAAATGGGTATCAGACAGTAGTGAGTAGTGTGTCTCAAAGCTTGTGTATCAGGTGATTGATAGCCAGCTATTGCTTTAATGCTTGTGCAGTGTTTGATTAAAATGTCTAATGAATAGATAACACAACTGATTCAAAGAGTCTGAATTGAAATGTTTCTCCTACTATTTACAGGTTGATGACACTTACATGCACTTGAAGAAGGACCTGGAATATTTAGATCTGAAGGTGGGACCTCTCCTTTTCATCTCTCTACTCCTGTCTTACCTTCATCTTCTGTAAACCTGTACTAAAACACTAACACAGCACAGAAACCTCACTTAGGTCAGAAATTGTTTATATTTGCCATTTATAATGGTTAACTTTGTGGCATAATCAGGAATTACATAGTCTCAGCATGTTAATGATAATAGTAATGATCCAGTCGAAGGATATTAAAGGCTGGTCCTCCTTTGACTATAACTGTCTATCTCCGTTTGCCACAGATGAAAAGTTTAGAGCCATTGATCCTCATGGTTCACAGTGTGTTACAAACCTGCTCTGCGGGGGGTTTGAGACCACTCTGGAACGTAAGCACTGTCAGCATCCAGAGTGTCTGCATTCCCATTGCTTTACACGGCACACATAGCTTTGTGTTGGCACAAGCCTGGCTCCTGCACGCCTGTCCTCCTGCCTTTCGTGAGTGTTGTGAGAATGATTGGGTTACTGAGACGGCAGGTCTGGATGGGACGGGCAAGCTCAGCGCATGTGCAGGGAATCACATTTAGCCAGCTGATTCTCCAATTCATTCTGTTTCATTCTTTATCAAATTATCTATTATTCTATTTTATGTGTAGCTTTCTAGATATCCCGTATGTTGTAGCCAACCCAGACTCAGTGGGAAAACGTACATGTGCCGACATTTCTGCAAAATTATATTATGTTGCTTCTTGCAAGTTTCACGACAATTTCAAAGTGAAATTTACAATGAGTGGTGCTAAAAGTTTTATCCGAAACTGATGAACATCAATCTGACAATGTTTTATTATGCTAGAGGTCGTATGTATCTCCGCAGTTCAGTAATGTTCTTTGAGACGATAATAAAGTTAATCGCGTTTGAAAATAACGTACCACTTACACTAAACCAAACCCTAGCTGACCGATAGTGTTAACAAAAGCAAATGTGAAATAAAAAAACACATTTGCTAACGAAACCATGTCATTTTAGCTGCTTCTACAAGTTTTTATCGTGACACACTCGTACACAAGTGCATTACTGTAGAGAAAAGCCATACATATGGAGCTGGTTATGTGATAGAAACATCAAAATGTCTTCAATGCATTATGGTAGAAGTGTTTTAAGGTCAAGGAACCGTGTGGAAATAAGTCATTATTAATCAATATTTTGTGTGAAAATTAATAAAAGGAATTGTTGATGTTTACTGCCACTATAATATTCCTTTCAACTGTTTTTTGGAGTTTTGCTAAATGTAGGTAGAGGCACGTTTTTACAATGAGCCTGGGTTGGTCAATTCTCTGAAACGTCCCTTATGGCCTTCAGTTTCAGCATTGAGAAGATTCCTCTTAAATTCTTGATTTTCTTTGAAACTTTTCTTTAGAAGACTTACTAGCTTCACTGCAAGCTACTAATAAAAAGTAGATAACTACATTGAAGGGGACCATTTTCAGGGCAAAATTGTCAGATAATATTATTTAGTTAAAAAGAGCAGGATTTATCTGGCAAAAAAAAAATCTGGAAGAATAAAAGTTTGTCTAACGGCATCAAAATGAATATAAACTAATACAATTAAGCAACAATGTAATTTCTATACACCACCGTTCAAACGTTTGGGGGGTCAGTAAGATTCTTTTATTCAACAAGGATGCATTAAATTGATCAAAAGGGACATTAAAGACAGTTATAATGTTGCGGATGATTTCTATTTTAAATGCTGTTCTTTTGAACTTTCCGTTCATCAAAGAATCCTGAAAAAAAAATCACAGTTTTCACAAAAATATTTTTAATATTAATAATAATAAGACATGTTTCTTGAGCAGCAAATCAGCATAGAATCATTTCTGAAGGATCATGTGACACTGAAGACTAAAACAGTTGTAATATATTTCACAATATTATTGTTTTACTGTATTTTTGATCAAATAAATGCCGCCGTGGTTCTAAAATATCCAAAAATCTTACTGACCCCAAACTACAAAAACAGTGACAACCAGTGGTATTATTAACAAAATATGAGTTACTCCCCAACACTGTCCAGTTCATCGTTGTCCAGAGCTTGGGTTTCTTTTATAAGTTTACCACGCAGCATTTTCTGTGGAGGCTTTATTTTAGACATTGCATTTATGTCCCACAGCTGTGTTCTGTTGGCATGAAGATCGTGAGACACCATCCTGCCATTGTGCTTCCAGAAAGCTTGCATTAGAAATGAAGAATACTGTCTCAAAGCTTCTCACTGTGACTTTCAACAGTGTCCATTGCACAGTGTTGGTCTTGCTTCGCTTGTGTTAAATAGATGTGTTTCTGTTTGTGGAGCACTAACACAAGGAGGCTTTTCTGTGAATTGTGTAATAGGTGAGCGGGACAGAAACTCTGAAAGGACGGCCGGCTAAGCCAGTGAAGGTGGCGGAAAGTGACATAGATGTGAGTATAGAGGACCAGCATTTTACTCATTAACTCTTTTCCCCGCCAGCGTTTTTCTTTGTCAAAGTTGCCACTAGCACCGGCATTTTAGATCATTTTCACAAAAATGTCATGGCCCCAAGAATATTTTGTTGTTTGATTATCTGAACATACAGGTGAAACTCGAAAAAGTTCATTTATTTCAGTAATTCAACTTAAAAGGTGAAACTAATAGACTCATTACATGCAAAGTGAGATATTTCAAGCCTTTATTTGTTATAATTTTGATGATTATGGCTTACAGCTATGAAAACCCCAAAGTCAAAATTAGAATATTGTGAAAAGGTTTTCATAGCTGTAAGCTATAATCATCAAAATTATAACAAATAAAGGCTTGAAATAATAATAATAATAATAATACATTTTATTTCAAGCGCCTTATCAGGACACCCAAGGACACTGTACAAAGCAGATAAAAACATTTAAAAAGTCAAATAAGTTTAAACCGCGGCAAGACAACAATGAGCTGATATGGGTCAGGCGGAATATGACTGTCTGAACAAAAAAGTTTTGAGTTTGGATTTGAAGAGGTGAAATGAGTCCATGGTACGGAGGTCAGGAGGTAGGGAATTCCAGAGATGGGGAGCAGAGCGACTAAACGCCCTGCTCCCCATTGTGACAAGACGGGCAGGGGGAACGGAAAGCTGGCAGGTATGGGAGGATCGGAGTGAACGGGTCGGGATGTTTAAATGGAGGAGATCTGAGATGTATGGAGGAGCCATGTTATGAACTGCTTTGAAAGTGATGAGAATTATTTTAAAGATGATCCTCTGTTTGATGGGAAGCCAGTGAAGTTGTTGCAGGATGGGAGTGATATGATGAGAGATGGGGGTCCGAGTAATCAGGCGTGCAGCAGAGTTCTGGAGGAGCTGCAGCTTCTGGAGCGACTTATTGGGGAGACCAAACAGGAGTGAGTTGCAATAATCTATCCGAGATGTGACGAGACTGTGAACCAGGATGGCGGTGGTTTGGGGAGTGAGAGAGGGACGGAGACGGGAGATGTTGCGCAGGTGGAAGTAGGCAGACCGGGTGATGCTATTAATGTGAGACTGGAAAGATAGTGTGCTATCGAGGATGACACCCAGACTCTTAACCTGAGGGGAGGGAAGGACAATTGAGTTATCAATGGCAATGGAAACTTTATTGGCTTTGGAGAGAGTATGAGGTGTGCCTACCAGGAGGACTTCGGTTTTGGAACTGTTCAGTTTGAGAAAGTTGGATGAGAACCAAGAGTGGATTTCTTGGAGACAGAGGGTGAGGGAGGTTGGTGGGAGTAAGGAGGAAGGTTTAGTAGAGAGGTAGAGCTGGGTGTCGTCCGCGTAGCAATGGAATTTAATGTTATGTTTACGGAGGATGTGACCAAGAGGGAGGATGTAGATGATAAAAAGGAGAGGCCCCAATACAGAGCCTTGGGGCACTCCAGCAGAGACGGGGAAAGTAACGGATTTCTGGGATTTGAATTGTATGAACTGTGTGCGATCAGAAATGTATGAAGTAAACCAGGCTAAGGGAATGTGGGTGATACCAATGGATGATAGTCGACTGAGGAGGGTAGGATGATAAATGGTATCAAAAGCTGCTGTGAGGTCCAGAAGAATGAGAATTGAAAGTAGTCCAGAATCAGAAGCCATGAGAAGGTCATCAGTAATTTTGAGGAGTGCGGTTTCGGTGCTATGAAGTGGACGGAAACCGGATTGGAACTGCTCGTAGATGCTGTTGGATATGAGGTGATTATGGAGTTGAAAAGCGACAGATTTTTCCAAAATTTTGGATATGAAGGGTAAGTTGGATATGGGACGAAGATTGTTGAAATTGGTGGGGTCCAGGCCAGGTTTTTTCAGAATGGGTGTGACCGAGGCAGTTTTGAGTGAAGGGGGAACTGAACCGGATCTTAGGGAGGAGTGGATAATCTCAGTGATGAGAGGGGCAAGTGAAGAGCAGCAGGATTTAACCAGGGTGGAGGGGAGTGGGTCGAGCTGACATGTGGAGGGTTTAGATTTATGAATAATATCTGAAATGGCTTGAACGGAGGGAAGGTCGAAACTGGAAAAAGTAGTTATTGGGGATGGATAAGGGGTGTTGAGGTTGCCTCCAGAAACTGCAGCTCCAGATGAAGTCAGGTGTTTATGGATATCCGTGATTTTAGAGACAAAGAAGGACATAAGTTTATTGCAGAAGTCCTGGGATTGCATATGGTAGGGAAGAGAGTCAGGAGGTTTTGAAATGGAGGTGAGAAGGGAAAAGAGGGTTTTAGAATTGTGATGATTAGAGTGGATTAAATGAGAGTAGTAGGCAGATTTAGCTGAGGAGAGGGAGTCCTTATACAGATTAACATGGTCCTTGTACATATTGTTGTGAATGGTGAGTCCAGTTCTATTGGCAAGGCGTTCCAGCTGACGACCCTGAGATTTCAGAAGGCGTAGGGCGGGAGTGAACCAGGGTGCTGAACGGGTGAAGGAAACTGATCTGGATCTCATAGGAGCATGGGTGTCCAAGAGAGTGTGAAGATTTTTGTTGTAGTAAGAAACTACTTCATCAGGTGAACAACAGGCAGATATACTGGGAAAATTATTGATATCAGATGCAAAGGTGGCAGTGTTAATGTCCTTAATATTCCGGAAGTAGATGGTGCGAGGGATGGTCATTTTAGATAGCGGGAGGGTGATGTTAAAAGTAATGAGCATGTGGTCAGAAAAAGCAACGGAGTGAGTTTTACAGCCAGAGGGGGTGACGCCAGAACAACAGACTAAATCCAGTATGTGCCCTTTACAATGAGTTGAAGAGTCAATATATTGATTCAGACCAAAGCTTTCCAGGCAAGATGAAAAGTCTCTGGAGAGCAGAGAACTGATATTGTCCATATGAATGTTGAAGTCACCCAGGATGATTAAGTTATGGGAGAGGGTTGAAAGATGGGTGAGAAGCTGAGAAAAGTCATTCAGAAAATCCTTGTTATATTTTGGGGGACGGTAAACAGTGACCACAACTGTGGGAGAGGGTCCAGGCAACAATGAAGCAGAATACTCAAAGGATGAAAATAGAGGAGAAGCAGGAATCGGCACTACTTTCCAGGTCTCGCGATGAAACAGTGCAAGACCTCCGCCACGTCCGGAAGCACGGGGCTGGCAATTGTAAACAAACCCCGGCGGGGCAGACTCGTTAAGAGGAATGAAATCGTTAGTCAGTTGCCAGGTCTCTGTCAGACATAAAAAATCAAGATTATAATCCATAAGGACATCTCTGATTAGAGGACCCTTGTTATTGAGAGAGCGGATGTTCAAGAGACCGAAATTGACGGTGGCAAAGCTACTTTTGCAGGCAGAGTTAGTCACTTTGGGCAGGCTAGCCAGGCTACTGTGATTAGCTCCCCGGCTAGCGTTACGAGAGCGGCGGCGTGTGGTAAGCCAAGTTGGGATGAAGGAATAAGAGTTCTTGTAAAAGCGCTTACCGCGCGATCCACGGTGGATGTATCTCCGGTTTGGCTGGAAGAAGATGTCCGAAGGAATGGAGCAACCAGGTAGAGGCTGGAGGACATCGACATGGCGTCGGAGCTTCAAAAGCTCAGCAACAGAGTACTGGAACAGAGCATCGGCTTGCAGGTGGGCAAGAGACACCAGAAGCCAGCCAAGCACGAACCAGAAACTTGACCGGAGAATCCACGTCATCCTGCACGGGAGAGAGGCTTGGGGGCCGGAGATCCTCAGGTATGCATCAGCGGTGAAGATGTTAGAACGTAGTCGGGATCACAGAAGAGCGATACTCCAACAGTTACTGGTCATAAGCAGCAACAAATGTTGTACAGACGATGTAATGATTCAATTTAGTCAGATTGAAACACTGTCTGTCTGAAAATTCGCTGGTATTGTCAAAGTTTATGCCAAAGTTCTACCGGTGAGTAGCGGCGACAGTCATGCTCAGCGTTCACTCCAAAAATATCTCACTTTGCATGTAATGAGTCTATATAATATATTAGTTTCACCTTTCAAGTTGGATTACTGAAATAAATGAACTTTTGCACGATATTCGAATTTTTCGAGTTTCACCTGTACAATTCTAGCTTCATGCCTTCTCATAACACTTGATGTTGGGTAAGTTTCATAAAAAAGGGACATTTTGCGTAAGCAATGTTTCTATTGCTTGCTTCTGCTGCTTCTTCGCTTGTTTTTGGATCTGGAGATTCTGTATTCATCTTTCAGAAGATGCGTAATAGCGCCCACTACATATAACACTGAAAACATGGATTACCAGAAAATTTGGAGACCGGGAAAGCTGCAGGTTGGAGTGATGGGTGTGGCGAAATGTGGTCTAATTGTGGACTTGTAAATTCTGTCAATGGCGGGGAAAGAGTTAATTATCTACTATCCTGTGTTGCTATGCACAAAATAACATTGTTTTTCCTTATTTAGCTCTTTTTCCTGATCCATAAAGCTCTGTTTCCTACTGCAGGTGACACTGAGTCGACTGTGTGAACATGACAAAATACTTCAAGAGCTTGAGTTCAGACTCAGTGGTCTTAAGGATGATAAGGTGAGGCAAATATGAGGCAAAAAGTGCAGCGTTTACTTTGGTCTTGTTATTATAGATATGTCAGTATTAATATATTTGCTCTTTCTCTCTAGGACAAGCTTGAGTCTGTTCTGGATGTGTCTCACCAGCAGATGGAGCAGTACAAGGATCAGCCAGCTCACGCTGAGAAGATCGCTTACCAGCAGCGACTCCTTCAAGAGGACCTGGTGCATATTCGAGCAGACATTTCTAGAGTGTCAACGGTAAGTATAAAATGTGATGCAGATGTGGTCTATCCCAGCCATTCCCAAACTGTGGTCCGTGAGGGTACTGCAGGTGGTCCGTGGAAAGGCTAAATAAAATACAAAATAATATTTTTTACCTTCATTTTACCAGGAAATTCACATAAAAAAATAAAAAGTAAAAAGAATATGTAGGCCTACATTGATATAAAATTTAAATTAAATTGTCAAGTTATTGTGTGATTACTAAAATAGGCTAGTGGCGCTCATAATAATCCCCTAAAATCGCCAAAGGTTTTGAAATGTTGACTATATCCAAGTGTTCTTATTACTGTATAGATTTCATACTCCATTGCTGTGGAAATAAGGAACCTGATTATGCCCTCGGGCGCTTGAGTAAATAAATAAATTAAATATGTGGCAGCCGTTGTGTGCAATAAACTTTCTTTTAACAAGCCTGTTGTACTGATGTGATGACCAGTTATAGTTTTAGTGCTAGTAAGCCTATTTAGAGGTGCGGATTAATTCAGGTAGCCTGTGTGTAGACATATTTTATTATGTGTATTATGAGGTGGTCCGCGAAAATTCTTGATTACAAATAGTGGTCCACACACACAAAAAGTTTGAAAACCCCTGGTCTATCCTACTGCTCATAAAACATTCACTACAAGGCTTAAGAGATATAACCAGCTTAGATGGAAAGGAACTCACGCTGACTAGCTGAAGACGTTACTGTAGCTTTGCCCATTAATAGATCACAAAGGATTGATGATGTATTGACTCACAATTTAAATTTGGATCATTTTTATCAAAATAGTGTAACTTTTTTACATTTAATTCATAATATGATATATATTTGCAGTACTTTTCTGGTATAGAAAAAGCTTTGATTTTGGATGTATTTGTATTGTTCAGGAGATGGAGAGAGCGTGGGACGACTACAGCAGACTGGAGCAGTCAGTTGAACAGCTGAGGGACGTCCTGCAGACCCAGATGAATCTCTGCACGTCACCTCAGGTCTTTTCTGTCTTGATCTCCATTTCTGTATCCTTTTTTATTTTCCTGATTTTGCTATCATGTTGTTCTCTCGTATATTTGATTAGCTGTCTTAGATTTAAAATAAGTCATTTGCTAACATAGATTCAGTGTTATTTTAGTATCATTGATATACTATTATTTCTGTCAGGACCACTATCGTCGAATACGATTGACAGTTAGCATACAGTTAGGATTGGCGGTATCGTATGGTTCTGTTCTGGGCAAGAACTCCCTGCGCTTCATGCAGTCTAGCATGGATAAGAGCAGCAATAACCCCCCTTACGTTAACAGAACAGAACCAGCATGAATGTATTGCAGATATCATTAATTCAAGATTTTAAAATACAACATAATTCGAGAATTTATTCTGATTCAAGGGGAATCAGAAGGCCATACTGACTGATGAGAGGTGGAGCTGGGGAGGGAGGAGGGTAATTCGCTCCTGAGAAACGTGATAGCTGCTGATAATACTGAAGGAGCTTATGTATACAGTGATAGGCGTCGTATTCCTATAGGTAGACGTGGATCAGATGAGAGTCAGCTGACGCGAGCTTGACTAACGTGACCTGCCAGAACTGCTTGATAGTTTATTAATATTTTGAATTCGATTTAGTTTTTATATTTTCTGTTTTCATTTTAATTAGTTAAAGTTTAAGTCATTTTTATTAGTTTCTGTTTTTAAATTTGTCTATAGTATTAATTTTTAGTTTGTTTAGTTTTAGTAATTCTAGTACTTTTACTTAAACTAAATGAAAAGTTGAACAAAAAATGTTTATTGTCAATATTTATTAAACGTTTTAATGGTTTTAGTTAACAGTGATAACCCTGGCTAGAATGGAAATAAGATATGAAGAAGAAATAAGACTGAATGTGTGTGTGTTTGTGTTCTCAGGAGAAAAATCAGTTGAGGAGGGAGCTCTGGAGGATAGAGGACGTGATGACTGGACTCAGCTCCACCAAAGAAACCTTCAAAATCACCGTAGACTCAGTGAAGAACCCAGGTAAGAATGGACCAGTTAGACAAGGTGAATAAACATACTACAGAACTTCTTTTTAACTCGTGCTTGTGCGCTCATGTGTGTTTGTGTCCAGAGAGAAAACTTGTGCCTTCAGTGATAGAGTCAACAGTGCCTTCTCGGTGCATGACCCCATCTGCATTTGAGGTGCGGTCACCCCTGCGCAGTCTTACCTCCAGTCCGTTATCACTACCCCTGGACAATGAAGATCTTCAGCATCCTCACCCTGTGCCAAAATGGGTTTGTGAGACTGCACTGTTCCTGAAACTACTGTACTGTAAGTTACTTCAGACAAGGCTCTTGCTAAAGTGCGTAATGTTGGTTTTCAGGAAGAGGATGACGCTCCACCCAGACCACCTCTGCCTCTCCACTATGATGAGGACACACCGCCTGTTGTCCCGCCCCTACCTAAAGAAACATCGGTCATCAGACACACTTCTGTTCGTGGCCTCAAGAGACAGTCTGATGAGAGGAAACGGGACCGAGAGAGCAGCTACATTAACGGAGATTGCAGGGTAAATTGAACTCACTCGTTCATCAGTGTTATTGTTGTTTACTAAAACTATTAAAAGTCATTTTCTGTCATTTAAATAAAGCTGAAAACTCAACCTTGAAAAACATAGAGGAAAATTTGAAATGTTGCCTTAGCAACAACACAAATACAACATAAACAATACAGGGCTCTCAAGTGTCACGCATTGAGTGTGACAGTCACTCATTTCGGTCTTTTGTCACGCACTCCCGCCACACATTGTATTTCTCACGCGGAAAAACTATTTATGCCGCAGCGCCCAAAATTTCTCTGGCCGTGCCGATCTCACTATGGAACCGGCAGCCAGGAATCAAGCGCGTCTCCCCTAGCCGAGCCTGCCACTTATCAGCCAATCAAAAAAAAGAAAGGGGCTACACAATAGCCAATCAGAAAATAGCACTATTGTATCTGGGTAAGATTTAACGCAACAACCAATGAAAAAAAGCACATCCTGGAATTGTTAACGTGATTCTGCTACAGCGTCTTCGTTCAAAGTTTCGTTCAGGAAACCACTGGAGCTCCGAGCATCACTTTGAGCACAGAGTAAGTCATGATGATCTCCTGTTTTAATGTTACAACAAATTCACAACTTGTTTGACACAAACAGTGACAACTTGACTGCTGTTAGAGAATGTTTCCCAGATAATTAGCATCAGTTTTTCGTGAGTGTCTGTAACTTAGCCAACAGTTTTACAGCCTGTTCACTGACAACACCTGCTCAGAACAAGTAGTCTAGGCCTTGTCATATTTTCGTTATCACATGATGACTGATATATCGTCACATTATAAACATCTCTCTCTCTCCAAATAGGCTCAATCATTTTATTAGCACTAAATAAATTAAAGTGTATTGCATAGTTGATGTTATAGATCACTTTTAAAATCATGTCATATTTTATAATTATATCCTGGCCATGGATGCATTAATCATTGCATCTGTCTTTCAAAGATGTCAGGTAAAAAGCAATTAAGCATCCTCTCATTCGCCCTGAGAGGAAAGTCCCCTAAAAAGGCCAGGTTAGAGGATGCTGTCCCAGAGAAGGTGGCGAAAAGGGTAGATCCATTAGAGGAGGAGACAGTGCAGGTGGAAGGCAACAAGTCCAAAAAGGCAACAAACACTTTCAATAAACAACACCAGTCATAATCTCTCTCTCTCTCTCTCTCTCTCTCTCTCTCTCTCTCTCTCTTTCTCGTGCGCATGCGTGAGCGTCTGTTGAGTGAGCGTCTGTTGAGTGAGCGAGCGTGGAGAGCGTGTGGTGAGTTTGAATGAGTTCTGTTTCATTCCTACTGACCGCCAGAGGCAGTGCAAAGCACTAGTGGATAATCGCTGCGCCAGCTAGATAGATCGAGAAGAATATAACAACAAAGTCACGTCATGACGCAGACCGAGACGCGAGGATATAACCCACAGCGACTCGGTGCCCAGCCTCTTTCGCTTTCTCGCTTTTGATAGGTCGTTTGTTTTCACGCTGTCCCGTGCAGCTTACCTGAGTTGCGAGGATTCGCCCTCCCAAGCTGTGACAGCGCGTTCTACACTATCATCAGGACGGATATCTTGGATTATTTTTCTTAATTAGGTGAGTGCATACGATTATTTGTGGTTGCGTCGGCGAAACTCTGTGCTTCACGGTACTATCCGGTGGCTGGTTTCGACCGCGCTTAGGTTGCGTTCACCGCAAACCTAACATTATATGTGTTTGATATAAATATATATTTATATTATCATCGCATAAATTACTCGCCGTAGTGCTAGTCATTGAATGCCTCGCGGTTCTATCCGAAGGCAGATTTGACTTTTACGTTTCTTGTGAGAGCGTTTCATGTTATAGAATTTTCGGTTCTATCCGAAGATTTTTTCGAACTGCTCAGTGGGTGCTATTACAGTTTTAAGTGCCTACGGTGCTAACCGAGGACGTGTTATTGACGGAGTCATGGATCATAGCTCTCTCATCTCCGTTTCAAGTTGCAAATTGTGTCCGAATACGCTTCTTCCCGACGACGGACACGATCGATGCCCATCATGTTTAGGCGCTCAACATCTGAAGGAGGCCCTGACTGATCCGTGTTTGCATTGTAGTATGCTACCGATGTCAGAGAGACAGCTTCGCCTTGCTGAGTTAGACATTAACTCGCCTGTTACCCTCGCACAACAGCCGCGACGCGCTCAAAAGCGTCGCGCATCAGCAGCTGCTGGCGCTCCGCCTAGCAAGAAGAAATCTGTACCACACAAAGACAGTTCAGAACACTTGTTATCGAAGACTGTAGCTTCTCTCTCTTCAGAAATGATTGAGATGAAACGTCTTCTTCAGTCTCTACAACCCCCAGTGTCGGCCCCACATACTGAGAACACACCAGTGGATGAGAGTGATTTCCAACCCCCACATGATATAGATTTTGACGCTCTCTCCATGAGCGCGTCTAATTCTCATTTTCTCGATGAAGAATCGGTGGAACCTGCCATACAACCCACCCTCCCAAACGATGTTTTTTCTAACCTATATGCTACAGGTGGTTCAAGCGGTGGGTCTGTACATTCATCAGGTGCAGGCCCATCTGCTCCAGACGATGTGTTATCGGTTCTGCAGATGGCGGTGGCTCGTTTGGGTCTTGACAAATCACCTGTCCAACCCATTCAAACCAATGTGTTCTTCAGACAAGCTGCTGATAGTAATGTGTTCGCAATGCCACCGTGTAAGGATTTTGTGACAGAATTCTCCAGTGCACTTACCAGTCCCAATGTGCCTAGGAGGAGGTCAAAGACAGCCCGCACTCTTGCAGCAATGGCTGAGGCTGACTCCATTGGGGTAGGACGGGCGCCTGAAATTGAACAGCCGGTTGCAGCTTTGGTGGTATCACCAGATGAGGCTCTAAGAGGCAATGTACGCTGCCCGAGTGCGCAATGTGGACGTACTGACACTTTCTTGAAGAAAGCATATGAGTCGGTAGCCTATATAACTCGAGCTGAGAATACTATCTGCCAGCTGCTTCTTGCCTGCAATAACACATTAGAGTCAGCGAGCGTTGACGCTTCTGCATCTCAGTTCTTACAGACTGCTCTGTTGACTATGGGTCATGTGACTCGGGAACTTGGGACACTTTCAGCGACCCTTCTAACAGCTCGGCGTCAGGTATGGCTTGCTCAGGCAAGGTTACCTGAAGATTGTAAGAAGACACTGAGAGAACTGCCAATTGTACCAGGACATCTTTTTGGCCCCAATGTTTCTGAGGTATTGGAAAAGAGAATGAAGTTGTCAGAAGCCACACGACAACTGACTCAGGTTCCACGAACACCACCTTTTAGAATGCCTCTGACTCCGGCTCACCCACGCTATCCGAGCTCGGAGCATCGAGTGCGACAGCAGAACGTTTCTCAGCTTCAGGCTCCACAGCGGCAGAGAGGGGCTGAGGAGGCCCAGGGACGCCGCCCTTTTTACCGTCACCAGCAGGGGAGACCACGTCAGCGCCCCCCCACAGGTCCTAAAGGCAGAGGCCAAAAACCCTGAAGTTATGGGGCCGGCGGTCGGTCGTTTCACTGTGCAGCATCTACATTACTGGGAAAATTCAGTGTCCGACCCCTGGGTTCTGGCGACTTTGAGCAGGGGATACACTCTGCAATTCCGACGCCGGCCTCCCAAGTTTTCAGGAATCTTTCCGACAGTTGTCAAAGACGTAACCAGTTCAATGGCCCTTTCCTTAGAAATTCATTCACTGTTACTGAAAGGAGCCATAGAAAAAGTTCTTCCCATCAATCAGAGGGACGGGTTTTACTCCACGTACTTCCTTGTTCCAAAGAAAGATGGCAGTTTTCGTCCAGTTCTGGACCTGAGGCGCCTAAACGTGTTCTTAAAGTCTCTTCCTTTCCGAATGTTACGCACAGTCGACGTTCTTCGATCTGTGACGAAAGGAGACTGGTTCGTGAGTGTGGACTTGAAGGACGCTTACTTCCATGTTCCCGTTGCTCCCCACCACAGGAAGTTTCTAAGATTCAGCTTTCAGAATCAAGCCTATCAGTTCAGAGTTCTACCATTCGGTCTATCTCTGGCTCCTCGTGTTTTCACAAGATGCATGAGTGCGGCCCTGACTCCACTTTGGTCCAAGGGCATGAGGATTCTGCCCTACTTAGACGATTGGCTGCTCTGTGCCCCAACAAGACGACATGCGTTACACAACACCAGGATTGTGTTGGAGCATATCCAGAAGTTGGGCCTTACTGTAAACGACACAAAGAGTCATCTGGTCCCAGAACAGACCATAACCTTCATAGGAATAACACTCAATTCAATCACAATGTCTGCCACATTGTCTCACGCACGAACAGACAATATTTGTCAGCTACTGACTCGTTTCGGTCAGGGGACAAAACTTCCTTATGGGGTCCTTCTGCAACTTATGGGGATGTTAGCTGCCGCAACATCCGTGATCCCCTTGGGCTTGCTTCACCTCAGGCCTCTTCAGAGGTGGAGCAACAGCTTAGGGCTAGATTCAGCGAGACATCGCCATTGCATGATTGTCGTTTCGCCTGCCTGTGTCCGTGCATTGAAACCCTGGAAAAAGGTAACATTTCTGAAAGCCGGTGTGCCTCTAGGGGTGGTGTCCTCCCGTCGGGAAGTGATCACGACCGATGCTTCACTAACAGGATGGGGGGCAACGTGGAACCAGAGGGGAATTGGTGGTCACTGGTCACCCAGGGAGGCCTTAGAACACATCAACGTCCTGGAGTTGAAGGCAGTGTACTTAGCTCTACAACACTTCTTACCAAACCTGATGGGTCGTCATGTGCTTGTCCGGTCCGACAACACGTCGACGGTCTTTCATTTGAATCATCAGGGCGGCACCAGGTCTCTTGCATCTTTACTGCTAACTCGCAAGATCCTCACATGGTCTCAGGGCCGGCTGGCCTCAATAAGGGCAGTTCATCTCCCGGGATTGGACAATCAAGTGGCGGATGCTCTGTCCAGGGATCTGCTGCTCCCGGGGGAATGGAGACTTCACCCGGATGTAGTACAGATGATTTGGCAACGGTTTGGCAAGGCAGAGGTCGACCTGTTTGCATCGGAAATGACCACTCATTGCCGCTGGTGGTTCGCGAGAGCCGAAACGTCCAGCCCATTGGGACAGGATGCATTAGCCCACGAGTGGCCGAGTTGCCTGTTGTATGCGTTCCCTCCATTTCCACTTCTGTGGGAAACATTACATCGTGTATTCCTATACAAGCACAGGGTGCTTTTAGTGGCACCTCGATGGCCATCCAGGCCATGGTTTCCTCTCCTTCTGAGTCTGTTACAAGGCGAACCATGGCAGCTTCCCACCAGACGGGACCTTCTTTCTCAGATGCACGGCCGTGTTTGGCACCCAGATCCAACTCGTCTTCAGCTCTGGGTTTGGCCCTTGGGTCCAGATCACAGTTAATGGATTGTGAACCGGCAGTAGTGAACACTATCGGCAACGCTAGGGCTCCTTCGACACGACAGCTTTATGCTGCTCGTTGGAGGATATTTTCTTCTTGGTGCGGAGATCAAGGAATTGACCCAGTTCACTGTACTGTGCCGACAGTTTTGAGTTTCTTGCAGCATCTATTTGATGACAACAGGGCGGCCTCCACTTTAAAAGTTTATGTTGCTGCCATATCTGCTTATCATGACCCGGTTGCTGGTGCTTCCCTTGGGTCTCATAACCTTGTTTGTAGTTTTCTGAAGGGAGCGAGGCGTTTAAAGCCCGTTCGTTCTACTCCTTTTCCTGTGTGGGACTTACCGCTTGTTCTAGAGTCCCTTTGTACACCACCATTTGAGCCATTAGATGTTGCAGATATTAAGTGGTTGTCCTTAAAAGTGTCTTTTTTGTTGGCCGTTGCTTCCACTAGACGTGTTGGTGAACTTCATGCCTTGTCAGTGAGTGAGTTGTGTTTACGCTGGTTACCAGAGGATTCTGGGGTCATTCTTCGGCCTAATCCAGCCTTTCTCCCTAAGGTTTTGTTACCACAATTTGTGAATCAGTCTATTCATCTGGCTGCTTTTCAGCCGCCTTTCAATCACTCAGATACAGATGGGGGGAGGTCTCATCTTCTGTGTCCTGTACGAGCTTTAAAGTGCTATGTTAAGTCTACCGCTTCTTTCAGACAGACAGATCAGTTATTTGTTTATTATGGT